>NW_026880324.1:0-31070 GCF_032173495.1 Musca vetustissima
ATAGTAGGCCCCGTCCGACTTTACTACTTTCCTTACTGGTTATATATATAGATATGAACACGTATTAAAATACAATTTTTATGACATTGTTTGTGCTTTCAAAATGTATGGTCATTTTTGGTAATTAAGAAATTTGATAAACATACTGACTTTAGCGAAAACAAGAAACTGCAGATTATTTGAATTTAATTACATAAAAAACAAACAAAACTTGTATAGTCGGTATTATCCCCAAGCAAAAGACTTTATTAGTTTTAAATGTCCACCTGATCAACCGAACATATCGACTTTTTCACTTATTCAATTACCATGTTAGTCTTGCTGTATGACAAATATCAAAAATTGATTTGAACATCAGTTACCATAACATTTCATTAACACAGGAGTTTTCCATCATTCCGATTACAGTAGCTTTGGTTCACATTTTACTGAAAATCGGACGAAACTATATATGGCAGCTATATCTAAATCTGAACCAATTTCTGCGAAACTTTCCACACAGTATCTACTACCTACGGCCATATTTCAATACGGTTCGTCCTTGGGCCAAACAAATGAGCTGTGCCAAATTTCATTCAATTTGGATCAAAAATACGACCTGTACTTTGTTTACATTTTAACATGGACAGACAGACGGACATGCATAAATCGACTAAGAGAGTGATTCTATGCATATTCTCAAAAGGAACCATGGGTCTAACTCGTTTTCTTTTCCCAGTTACAAACATATGCACAATGACATAATACCCTGTACCACCGTGTGATAAAGGGTATTATTATGTGACTAAGAATTTAAGGCAAAATGGATTTGCCACAACCAAAGCACGTACGTACCGATGTAAAGCTAAGTTTCAGAATCGGACATACGTGATAAACCTTTAATAAACCAGTAAGGAAAGTAGTAAAGTCGGACGGGGCCGACTATATGATACCCTTCACCACTTTGGGTATTTTTAACAGATGAATCCTAACATTGTAAATCAATTTAAAGCAAATATCAATCGGACACCCGTTGATTATTTGGATAAATATCTGATAAACATGAAGAGTTTGTTGCACCATTTACTTAAAATCGGACGAAAATATATATAAAAGCTATATCGAAATATTAAGTGATTTGCTCGAATCTTGTCACAGGTTAGGCTATAAAAATTTCGAGTTCTTTCTTTCGAGTTCTTGGTGCATCATTTACTTAAAATCGGGAGAAAATATATGCTGGGTTTTTGTGCTTTGGTGCACCATTTAACTAAAATCGGACGAAACTATATATGGGAGCTATATCTAAATCGGAAACGATTCCTACAAAATTTTGCAAACGTTAGGCAATATAAATTTTAGTGCGTTGCTCAAAATTTTGTAGCAAACGGCCTAACTTTGAGTCTTTTGTGCACCTTTTACTTAAAATCGGATGAAACTATATCAAGAAGCTATATCTAAATCTGAACAGATTTCAACAAAGCTTGCCACACGTTATGTTATCAGTACGTTGTGCAAAATGTTGTGCCAATCGGACGAACCAGGGGAGTTTGGTGTAGAATTTATATCTATCTTCTAGGTTATACTAACATCAGTACGTTCTGCAAAATTTTGTATCAAATTTGTGTAAAATCTGATGAAAATATATATGTACAAGCTTTATCTAAATCTGAACCGGTTTCAACGAGACTTGCCACTGATTAATTTATATTAACTACAGTTCATTGTACAAAATTGTGTGGCAATCGCACAAACTTTGGGTCTTTAGTGCACAATTTATATAAAATCGGAAGAAAATATATATAGGAGCTACATTAAATCAGTAGAAACTTTTTATGGGAGCTATATCTATATCTGAACTGATTTCACGAAACATAACACACTTCCTTGTAGACGTTATTCAGTAGGCTATGCCAAATTTCGTGCAAATAGAAAGATATATGTGGACTTAGGACTTTTCAAGAAACTTGACACGCATCATTCTAGACCTAATTCATTACGCTGTTCCAAATTTCGTGAAAATCGAAAATATATAAGGACTTTGGTGCACCATTTACCTTAAATCGGACGAAAATATATATGGGAGCTATATCTAAATCTGAACCCAATTTCAATAGGGTTCGTCCTTGGGCCAAATAAGTGACTTGTGCCAAATTTCATCCAAATCGAATTATAAATGCGACCTGTACTTTGTTTACAATTTAACATCTACCGACGGACGGACATGCATAAATCGAAAGTGATTCTATGCATATTCTCAAAAGAACCATGGGTCTAACTCGATTATTTTCGCCTGTTACAAACATATGCACAAAGACATAATACCCTGTACTACAGTGTGGTGAAGGGTATAAATAGACACATTTTTGTAACATTGAAATAAGTAATTTTCTAAATAATTTGGAAATTAAATTGCCTTATTTTTTTCATATGGATGTTTGTGGTCTTGTGGTTTTACACAAAATAAACAAATAACTATATAAGCGCAATATAATAACTCTTTCGAAATTGTAATTAGACCTCAAGCTAAATTAACTTTTAATTAGTACACTATGAAAATTTTACAGGGATAGGTATGGGGATTTACTCGCAATGAAAAAACTTCAAAAATTAAACAATGTCAGTTAGCCTTTATTTTCCACCCAAATGTTTTGAATCAAGCTTGACATACACCGTTCGGTGGCGAAAATATATATGAAAACTATATCTATGTCGATGAACCGATTTCAACGAAATGTAATTCACATTATTCTAGCATAATTCAATACACAATGCAATGTTTCGTGTAAATCTAACCTGAATTGTAGAGGCCTCATAAGAATGATATTTAAGTAGTAGTTTTTAATTCGAAATCGCGTTTGCTCTGAAAATCTATGATGAGCGTATGATGGTTATATATGATTGGTTTGGGAGCACACACATACGCCATCTGTTACCAGCGTTCTTAACAAAGAAAACTAAGTGATAAAATACGAATTTAATTATTTATTGTTCACAGTAGCTTTCCATAAATGGTCAATACGAATAGCCGAAAAGATAATAAAAACTTGAAGTATATAATTTTATTTCTATATATTTGTATGAAAGCGTTAGTTGATAAACCCAACACATTGTCATTAGTCATTATCCTTTGCTATGTCGCATATTTTTAGTGTAATTCTCTCATGGACACACGTGCATATATACTTTTCAAGCGTGAACGTGTACTCAAAGAAACTATACATAAGTAAAATTACATTACAAGGACGAAGGAGCATTTAATATGATGAAGCCGTTATAAACCTGTCGCCATGTGATATTTTGATTTCGTTTGTGAAATGTTGAGGAAATTCACAGAAAACTTGAAAAAGAGTATGGTACCGAAAAGGATATTATAATTTGAAATATTAAAAGATTTTGCAAATGGTAACAGCGACAGTTAAGCATTTAAGCTGCCTCATGAAGGGATTTTTATATTTGGTATATCATGCAAATTGGAAGAAGGATGTCACCTAAGTGGATGCATTTATTTTTTTAACCAATTTATTATTATTTAAACAAATAACTATATACAAACTATAGGTCGGTGTTGTCAACATTCATATAAGGTTGGCAAAAAATTTGTTTATGACCTACAATAGAAGATGGATAAAATAGGATACTTCATTCACTTTATGTGAAATATTCAAATTTGTGTAGAACCGATGATTAGACCAATATTTTCCATCTTCGGAACGTACGTTTGGTCAAAAATATTACGATGTACAAAGTTACTCCTCTTGCCTCATTTAGAAATTTACACATTTTCCAAATTTTGACACTCGGTGGAAGCACCAGAAAACACGACTCTCTATAGTCTTGATCTTAATCAATTCGTCTTCTTAATAAGCTCAATTTAGAAAATGTTGCCCTTTTTGTGGTTCTGTTTGTTATTCATATTAAAAATATATTTTTATATAAATTTGCCATTCCCTTTGAAACATGTCGAAATATTAACCGGAGTCCCAAAAAATATATGTATAGTGGTCGAATAAAATTCTATGTCGAATTACACATGTTGGCTACTACTCTGGTGCTCGATATTTAAAATGTGATGTATATGTCCCAGTTTTGTTGAGGCCCCAAATGGTCATTAATTTGGTATTTTGGGTTTTCATGGGGAAACAATACGTCCTAACAAAAGCTGTTAATATTGGTCATCTTTGTAGGTAGCCCCCATTCGGGCACTTTTTTAAACCAATAAATGTTTAGGGGGCAAAAAATGTTTGGGGGGCAAAACCACATTATTCTTTAAAATTGCAAATATACAATTCCCACATAATATCCACTAGAGTTTTGAATAAGTATTTTGAGTGAAATATCTACATAATAAGCATATTTAATTTGAGTACGTGGCATTAAGAGATTTAAATTATATATGGGTATTTTAATTGTTTTAGTCCCATTTCGCATTGTAGAGATTTTTATTACAAATAATACGTATACACTTTAGGACAAAAATCATTGCCAAATTTATTCGAGACACAATTTTATAGAATGGTGTGTTTCTTGGTGCAATGTTATGCAATATGCATGAGAAAAGAAACATTGGAGTTTATACATATAATCCGCCCGTCTGTCCATCGTTTTTTAAACAACTGATGCCGTAGAATGTTTAACCCACCACGCACTTGTCGTGAGTGTTGTATTTGTGCATACGTTTGTGAAGAGGAAAAGAGATGGACCCATAGTTATCTTTGTGGACTTTCTAAATCTGTCAATGTATTTTTGTAAAACAAAAGCAGTAAGGAAAGTTCAAAAGTCGGACGGGGCCGACTATATGATACCCTTCACCACTATGGGTACATGCAAGACATGTTAATATCTATAATATCCTGTAGATATAGAAATTTCGCATACATCAGTCGGGACCTAATTCAGTACTCTGTGCAAAATTTTGCTTCAATCGGACCAATACTGGGAGTTTGGTTCACAATTTACTTTAAATGGGACGAAACTGTATATGGGAGCTATATCTAAATCTGAACCGATTTCAACAAAACTTCGCATTCATCAATGACCTAAGTTAGTACGCTGTGCACAATTTTGTCACAATCGGATAAATATTGGCAGTATGGTGCTCCATTTACATAAAATCGGACGAAACTATATATGGCAGCTATATCTAAATCTGAACCGATTCCAACAAAATTTCACATTCATCAGTCGGAACCTTATCTAGTACGCTGTGCAAAATTTTGCTTCAATCGTACCAATATTGGAAGTTTGGTGCACTATTTAAATTAAATCGGAAGATACTATATATGGGAGCTATATCCAAATCTGACCCGATTTCAACAAAACTTCGCATTCATTAATCATGACCTAATTTAGTACGCTGTGTTAAATTTTGTCTCAATTGGATAACTATTGGCAGTATGTTGCTCCATTTACATAAATCGAAAATATATATGAGAGCTATATCTAAATCTGAATCCTTGGGTCAATTAAGTGACATGTGCCAAATTTCAGCCAAATCGGATCATAAATGCGATCTGTACTTTGTTAATAAAAATACATGGAGGGGCGGGCGGACAGACGGACATGCATAAATCGACTCAGAAAGTGATTCTATGCATATTCACAAAAGGATCTATGGGTTTATCTCGATTATTTTTTCCCGTTACAAACATATGCACATTGACACAATACCCTGTACCACAGTGCGGTGAAGGGTATAAAAAGGGGGTTATAAGGGGACCACCCCTAAAAGGGGGCGATTAATAATAATTTTTGGGAGGGAGGTTTGTTACCATATACGACTACAAAAAACCAAATTACAAAGAATTTTGTTGAAAAACGCGTTCAAGAACCCCAAAAATACCGAAATTGTGGGTGCCTTTATATGGGGCTACCCGAAAAAATAGACCTATATTTATAAATTTTAGTGGAGAGATTTGCTACCTGATAAGAACTCGACGTACTAAATTACAGTCAATTCCGTCGAAAAATACGATCAGAACCCCCAACATACCAAAAATTTGGGAGTACCGTTATATGGGAACTGGAACTATATTTATAATTTTTAGTGGAGCAATTTGGTACGCAATAAGAACCCAATGTTAAAAATTTCAGAGAATTCAGTTATAAAACGAGCCCAAGAACCCCAAAATACCGAAAACTATATTGATAATTTTTAGTAGGGAGATTTGCTGCCCAATAAGAACTCAAAGTACCAAATTTCAGCGAATTCAGTTAAAAAACGCGCTAAAGAACCTCAAAATACCGAAAATTGGGGGTACCCTTATATGGGAGCTATGCCTAAACGTGGACCGATTTTCTCCAATTTCAATAGGGTTCGTCCTTGGGCCAATTAAGTGACCTGTGCCAAATTTCATCCAGATCGGATCATAAATGCGATCTGTACTTTTTTAACAAAAATACATGGACGGACGGACGGACAGATGGACATGCGTAAATCGACTCAGGAAGTGATTCTATGCATATTCTCATAAGGAACCATGGGTCTATCTCGATTATTTTTGCTGTTACAAGCATATGCACAAAGACATAATACCCTGTACCACAGTGTGGTGAAGGGTATAAAAACCATAAGGAAAGTAGTAAAGTCGGACTAGGTCGACTTTATGATACCCTTCACTACTTTGGGTATATTCTACATATGTAACCTAACAGACATCGCCTTTTCGAAGGAACATTGAGATGAAATTGATCGAACATAAATATGTGATATTTATCTATATGTAAACCGACTATCATCAATCCCTACCAGTGTTGCCAAAACTTGATAGAGAAAAAAATGCTAGATTTTGTTGAGAAATATGCTAAATAGTGCAAAAAAAATTAGAAAAGTGTCAGAAAAAAGTGCAAAAAATTAATCACCCTTATTCCGTATGTCGTCGTCGTTGTCGACGACGTTTCTCTTTCGACATCACTTCGACACTGATTTGGTATTCTGTAACACTCATGTGACGATGTCGACTATTTATCGATAATATAAAAAAAAAACAAAAAACACATCTCTAAAATTGTGGTCAGCTTTTTATTTTGTTTGATATTTTTGTACAAAAATGTGTTTGTATCCTTCACCACACTGTGGCACAGGGCATTATGTCTTGGTACATGTGTTTGCAAGATCCAAAAAGAAACGACATAGACCCATAGTTACTTTTTAGTATATACATAGAATTATTTTTCAGACGATTTATGCATGTCCCTCCATCCATGTATTATTTTAAACAAGTTACATGCCACCATTATGATCCGAACGGGATGAAATTTGGAAAAATCTATCCAATTGGGATGAAATTTTATTTGGCACATAGACGAGTCCTATTGACATTGGTCAAAATCGGTTCAGATTTATATATAGATCCCATATATTTTTCTTTATTTACACTTTATTTTGCATTAAGAATTAAATAGATTCTAGAATGATGTATACTGTTCTTGTCCAGCCATGTTTTTTTTTAATTTCTTAAAAAAAATGGTTAAAACTCTTCCGTCGTCAACAAAAATTATGACGAAGAAATCTTCGACATCGTCGTCGTGACACTTTGTTACGGAATACCAAAAATGTTTCAATAGTTATCGATAAATGTCGACAACGACATAGGGAATATCAATTTGCAAAAGACGACTCTCTTCGACGTCGTTTCGTGTCGACGACGACATACGGAAATTTTATTGTAGTTTATAATGAGATCTATATTTCTTAAAAAATTATTTATATACTTAAATACGAATAAGGAAATATAAATTAACAGCTATGTTGTGAGGGTATTATAAGTAATTTCATGAAATATTGGTACTGGACTCACATTTTAGTATACGGACCGTCATATCTCGACTAGCTGAGTCGATATGTGTGTGTCTGTCCGTCTGTACATTGGCATTTGTAAAGTAACGGTAATAGCTATGAAACATTGTCACGATATATTGCATATCCGGTTCTGGCCAGTGGGGACACTTATTGTGTTTGGTAAAATCGGCTAATATTTGCGGTTGAATTCAACCAAAAACATTTTATATGTTTTTCTGGTGTCTCTAGAGGTCACAAAATTCTACATGGGGGAAACGCTAATGAATAAGCATATTGATCGAGTCAATTTGACCAAGATTTTTGTGTGAAAAATACAAAATGTGCATTCTATGCCGTATACATTTATTCTAGAAGGACAGAGACCGGGTGTGGGAGCTATACGTAAATATTTACAGGCGTCTACATATTCCTAATAGTGTTTAGTATTACCATTACCACACCACCATAAGGTAGAGTCTATATTAAATTTGTCATTCCGTTTGCAACACCTCAAAATATTCACCGGAGACACCACAAAGTATATATATTCTGCATCAGAATAAAAGTCTATGTCGATTTACGGATATCCGTCTGCTGAAATCACGATAGATATCGCAGTATTTACGAAAGTTTGCATAGACATTGCAAATATTCCTAGGATGTTTGGTATTGCAAATGTAATATATCGGTCCAAGTATTGGTTTATAACGGTACCCCCCAATATTCGGTATTTTGGAAACATTTTTCAATCGAACTGGCTGTAATTTGTTATGTATTTTGGGTTCTCATTGAATATCCGTAGCAAAAATTATTAATATTGGCCCAAGTTTCAGGGTACCCTCCATATTTTTGGCATTTTGGACCGAATTGGCTGTAATTGACTAATATGGTACGCCACGACATGGGAATTTTTGACATGTTTCCCAATAAAATTGGCTCTAATTTTGTATTTTCTCATAACGGTATCTCCCCACTAAAAATTATTAATATTGACCCAAGTTAATACTTTGAGAATTTTGGATAGGTTTTGCAAACGAATTGACTGTAATTTGGTATTTCGTATTATCATTAGCTTTTAAATCTCACTTCCAAAAATATCAACATTGATCTCTGTTTTACTATAGCCCCATATAACGGTAATTCCATTGTTATATGTTTTGAGAATTTCAATATCTCCGGTATTTTTCGGTATGTTCAACGTCCTATCATAACATGAGTTTTTTCCTACGAGCCCCCATTAATTTTAGATATTTGATTGTCATCCTTATGGTGAAGGTTATCGGTTTTTATAACACTTGTTATATTCTGATATTGTAGTATTATTATAACACCAGGAAATGGATATCCCACAGAACTTTTCACCGAAGCGGCAAATAGTTTCGCAGTTAATTTAAGTCTTGCGGTCTAGCCCCTTCCGACTATATGGCTCCGCTCACTCAAAAAAAAATTAAAAATCAAATCCACCATGTTAAACATACGAAAACTTCAATGTGTCAATGTAAAATCGAAAAACAACAATTTGTTTGGAGTTATACTAAAAATTTTGAAAAAAAAAAATATCCTGGATCAAATTAAAAATGCTAAAAAAAGTGCTAGGTGCTAGATCAAATTTTTTGGTGCCAAACGAGTTAAAAAAAGTGCTAAATCTAGCACTAAAAGTGCTAAATTGGCAACACTGATCCCTACACATGTCATACCAACGCAAGGTTATACAAACTTAAGCATTTTGTACAAAATTGTGTGCCAATCGACCAAACTTTGGGTCATTAGTGCACACTTTAAATTAAATCAGATATGGGAGCTATATCTAACTGTGAACTAATTTTCTTAGCAGACATCACTTTAGACTTAATTCAGTACGCTATGCCAAAATTCGTACAAATCGGAAGATATTTAGGGACTTTGGTGCTGCAATAACATAACATCTGACGAAAACATATATGGGAGCTATACTAAATCTGAACCGATTTTAGCACACATCATTCTATACTTAATTCAGTACGGTATGCAAAAATTCATGCCTGGAATGACGTATATGAAGTCTTTTTTCGAAATCATTTCAGATTTGGATAAAACTCTCTTATATATAGGTATATTCTTTCGATTTCACATAAATGTCGCACGAAAACACGTCTGCCTAATTAAAGAATTGAATCTGGAAGGACGAGTGTAAGGTGTAAAATTGGTTTGGAGTAAAATATGTTTTATTTATATAGTTATTCCGATTTGATATATTTTATCCCAATATCAAGTTGTGCGCCAAAACCCAAATTTTCACGCTATTTTGTACTAAATTAATAAAATAAGTCTATAATGGTGTGTTTATTGATTTGCGTGAGATGTAGGTTCTGTATAAACTGTCGTCCGATTCATCATATTCATCGATATTTTTCATAGTGTACCACTTTAAAACTATAATGACGTATTTTATGTTTTGTTAAATGGGTTCAGATTTTGATATAAATCCCATATATGTTTTCATATGTATGGGTTCCTGGTTCGTTAGGTTCCAAAACTCTATGTTACTTATGGTGCATGACCATAATATACTGCATTTGATCCTGGGTCATAATTTTACGAATACCTGGAATGTTTGCCTTAGGTATCCTGGATAAGGCCTTAGTTTTCTTTATATTGATTTCAAGTCAATATTACCACCAGACTGTCCAGAGATGTTAGATATTATTCGCATATTCTTTTCATAGGAAATTCTTGCACACTTCAGCGATGTTAAGAAACAGGTTTCTGGTGTTCTCATGGTTAAGAACTGACAATTTGGGGTCCACATACATCGTTTTAATTATTTAGATTATTTTCAGCTGTATAACATTTTTTGGTTCCATATTGCTGTTCGCCTGATAATGTCGATACTTTCTTGAAGCCGAAAGACTACTGTTTATCGGCGGATATGCAGTAGAAGAAATTGTTCTATTATGACTCCTAGGTTGTTGGCCTATGCCGCTTCTATTATTTACACTTCTATATCAATTCATTGGTTAATAGAATTACACAAAATATTAAATTTTCTTGTTAAATTCGCAATCACATTAAATCACAAAAAACGCTCACATAAACTAAAACGTTCCTAAATCATACACAAACATAACTGTAAATATTTCATACGGATATCCTTACACAACCAATATTTAGAATTTATGGCAATGTCCGCCATAATTCTTATTTATGGCATAATCTCAAATGAACATTGTATGTAAGTAGTAAAATATTGCATAAATGAGTAGGAAATTGTATTTGTTAGATTAGGTATTGTTTGGTTTTTATAATAAGATATTTAAGAACACGATATACAACACATATTATAAGTTTTCATATGAAGCTGAACATATAAAAAAATAAAACTGGTTATGGATATGTAGATCTGACATTGAACCTACAATATTTTGACTATTCCTGGAATATATGTTACCATAACTCATGTCTCCCGAAATAAATCTATTTCATACAAAAATTTATTTTTCCTATGAAAATGATCACATTGGGCCGTTTTAGTGGGAGCCTCCAATAATAGGCGAGGTTAATTTCGGCCGAAATTTTTACATTCAACTATGCGATGTGCATTCAATGAACTTGGAAATAAAAACTTCAACTTGGGCTATTTCAAATCATAGACATATTTCAAATAGTTTTGCAAAAAGTCTTATTACAGAAACTTTGGTGGGAAATGTGACTAAACCCGAAAATTGTGTGGGGTTAATGCCAAAACATAGACCTATCTGAAAAGACAAATTATAGCTCTAATGGAGGGACAAGTGACTCAAATGTTCAATACTAACCAGTAAGGAAAGTTGTAAAGTCGAATATGATACCCTTCCGATTTTCACGAAACTTAGCACACATCAGTGGCATTCTAAATTAAAAGGTTCAAACATTTAAGTAAATCAGCATTTAAAATTGAGTAGCGCATTCAGCAGACTCAATTCAGAGAGGATTGGTGGGAGCATTTCGTCGTCTATGCATTCATGCTCCAGTCCCATTATAAAGAATTGAGATCTGTGGTTACACTAGGCGTATAAGGATTGTTATTAATTTCTTTGGCAAAACTCATGCGTCACCAGTATCCACATATCGTTAACATACTAAATTTAACTAAATGTACTAAATTTAAATTGGTCGGGATCTTTATAGGGAGGCTATGTCAAAACGTGGACCATTGTACATTTCAAATCATCTGTCATTGTTTATAGCCGCTGAGAAAACAAAATACTATTACGGTTAAAAACGACTATAACCTCTAAAATACCGAAACTTTTATATCCTCAATAATCCTAAAATGTCAAGTTGAAACCACTTATATTAGAAATCTTGACTAGGGATATAAAAATACATAAAATAAGGGACATTCACTTTCTGCGAATGTGATATTTATCCTACAAGACCATAAATATACATTAAAGGGGTTGTAAATCATCTGCACTTCGATTTTAGTGGAGTGTTGAAGCTGAAGCCAATAAATCGAGCATAAAGATATTTTAAGGTAAACATTTGTGCGATAAGAGTTACTAAGGATAGTAATACAAGTCGTTGTAAATACATATTATGTTAAAACACATTTTAACTAATATACAGATAATCAGATTGAAATATAGTGCTAGGACACAAATCCAAATACCGAAAAAAAGTGACCAATTTATGAACCTATACTGAAAATAATCTCCGGAAATACATTGCACCCTTCAAGTATCTGGAATCAATCTACCTAAAATCGTTATATGAGGTCTATGTTCAAACAATCCTTTATTGGACAATTTCTGCAAAAAGGTCACAACATAGATTGATATTGAAAATATTCTGCAAATGTGTGTTTCACTCTCCAAGAGCCCGATATTATAAAAACACCGATTCGGTTTCAAAGTGCTAGTAAAAAACCAAAAGATCTTAAATGTTGCGAAAACTATGTGTAGAATTTATGTTAAAACATGGACATGTATAATATTTTTTTCTGGGATGCCAAGTTAGAGTTCCTTTGGCTGCAAATGTGCCTACAACCATTAAACTAAATTCTATTTGGCCTATACGAATACTGACGGTATCAATGTATAGAGTGTTGTATTTTAATTTGGACAGATATAGATAATTTTGTTAGATTTACCGAACTCAAACTGCCAAATAAGAGCTAATTGGGTTAAAAAATTTTCTGAAATTCTAAACACGTGGTCTGATTTTCCCCATTTTCCAGACAAAAAAAAAATCCTAATAGTAGTAGCAATGCAAATTAAAATATTTTAAACTCTAATGGAGATCTGATCAAAAAACGTAATTTATTTTTTTATTGAAAACCAATGTATTTATTCATGAAATACTGTCATACTCCCATCAAATTAATATCCTTGTTATATTACATATTTGCGCCAGGTGCCACGTCAGTTATACCGTGGTAAAGGCATGATCGCAGTTCGCTCCATGTCTGGGTATTTCAAAATGTTGTGCGTGTCTGTAAAAATGTCTTACCATGCGTTAAACGATATCCCAATATCATCAGCAACCTCTTTGACTGTGATTCCCAATTAATTTAATATTTTTTCAATCCATTTTTATATTAGGTCTAATTAGCTTCCTTTGCCAAAGTTTATTTCCGCTACTAATTTTCACTACATCCTCTGTAGTGACCACAAGAACACATTGTATGTATGTTTATGTTCATATTATAAACATAAAATTGTTGGTACAAAAAATTACCACAAATAAATGGCACCTCTCTAACACCTCACTACTATAATCGTTAATTTACCGTTTACGACGTACATCCGTAGATATATCTACACTATGAACTCCCATAGGCAATGTGTTCTGACATTTCAACCAAATGATTCCACCAAAAAGACAGACATTTGTTTGAGTGTGTGTGTGTGTCATTTTCACTACCATCGTCTTTCGCCATACACGAGTAAACGTTTAATTAGTGAATTATTTAAAGTGATTTGGGACATTGCGGTCTGAGGACCTAAGGGTCCTTTGGTGTTAAAAGTAGCACCAATGATAAAATGTAATTTGGAATGTGTATAGTAAGGTAAATTGTATACATGTATATGTAGGTGGACTTGAACATTTTTACTATGTTGAAATATTCTTCGTTTTTGTTGTCATCTCAAATTACAGAAAATAATACCTTGGGTAGAATGAGAAGGAATGCGAAATAAACATTTAGTACCTTATCTGAAAGATAAGTGTATATAGCAGACTTTATAACTAAACGGAAGAAGAAGAATTTTTCTAGACGAGCTGAAGACCGGCGTGTTTAGACGATCTAAAAATGACAGTCTTTACAGGCAAGCTTAAGACAGAGTGTCTTTTTGTAGACGAGCCGACGGTAGGGATTTTTTTAGCCGAAATGAAGACAGACATTTGCATGATAGAGACGGGGAGTCTTTATAGTCGAGCTGATGTCAGGTATAATTTATAGGCCATCTGAAGACTTGTTGTTTAAGCGAGCAGAAGGCAGGGAGTCTATATAAGCGGGCGGAAGACAAGGGGTTCTTAAACCCGAGATTAAGGTAGGCACTATTAATAGGCTACCTGAAGGCTGGAAGTCTTTATAGACGAGCGGAAGATAGGGTGTCTTCATACACGAGAGGAAGGCATGGAGACTCTGTCGACGAGCTAAAGGCAGATAGTCTTTATATACGAGGTGAAAGAAAGGAGTTTTTAAAGCCGAGATAAAGACTGGGAGCTGAAGACAGTGAGTCTATATAAGCGAGCTTATATTTTAGGTAACTAGTACACCAAAGGTACGCCAAGGTATGCACCCGTCTTAATGTAGCAGCAAAGGTGCGATCTAACACAACACGGAAACTCGACGTCGAAAAGCTTCAAACACAACAGGTAGCCGAGGCCTACTCCGCTCAACTTACCCATCTGCTTGAAGAAAGCACTTCTTGTCCCAATAATAGTATAGAAGCACAATGGCAAAGAATTGCCCACTCCCTACAAACTGCAGGAAAAGCAAAACTTTGGTACCAAAATCCCATGGTACGATCAGGAGTGTCGTAGTGCTACTGATGTGAAAAGCGCAGCGTGTAGGGCAACCCTGCAGACAATAGCAACACGTAAGGTGATGGAGAATTATCGGGAGAAAAGGTGAGTGGAGAAACGTGTTTTCAGAAAAAAGAAGAAAGAACAAGAAAAAAGTGAGCGTGAGCAAATCGAGCACCAGCTGATTAGTACAATTTGGCTAGATGAATGCATGCCCAATGATTGGAACCTCAGCATCCTGTGTCCCATGCACAAAAAAGTATACAAGACGATATGTGCCAACTATAGAGGAATTAGTCTCCTTCCCATCGCATAAAAAGTGCTATCCAGTGTGCTTTGTGAACGATTGAAGCCAATGGTCAATGACATCATTGGACCATACCAATGCGGCTTCAGACCTGGCAAATCCACCATTGACCAGATATTCACTCTGCGCCAAATCCTGGAAAAGTCCCACGAAAAACACATCGACACATACCACATATTTGTCGACTATAAAGCCGCATTCGACAGCCCTATCCGTTAAGAGATGTTTAAAGCCATGTCTACGTTCGGTATTCCTGCAAAATTAATACGGCTATGCAGGATGACTTTAATTGGCACAAGATCAGCAGTTAAAGTAGGAAAGGACCTGTCGGAGTCCTTCAATACCGAACGAGGATTCAGAAAAGGTGACATTTTGTCGTGTGATCTTTTTTATATCCTACTGAAAAAGGTCATACGAGACGCAAAGATGAACAAAAATGGCACTCTTTACACCAAACAACACATGTTACTCGCCTACGCCGATGACATCGATATAATGGGTCGAACATTGCGAGCGGTAACAGCCACCATTGAACAAATTGAAAAGAGTCTGCCAAAGTGGGTCTGGCAGTAAACGGCGAGAAGACCATGCTGATGGTATCAACGCGCAAGACGCCCAGTAGACTCGGACCAACTGTGGAACTTGAGAACTACAGCTTCGAGGTAGTTAAAGACTTTATATACCTTGGTACCGCCATAAATACAACGAATGACATCAGTTTTGAAATTCGAAGAAGGATTGTGATGGCCAACCGATGCTACTATGATCTGAGCAAACAACTCAAAAGCAAGACCACCTCCCGCCTGACCAAACTCACACTTTACAAAACGCTGATACTATCCGTGCTATTATATGGATCAGAAGCATGGGTACTTGCGCAAGCAGATGAAGCAGCTCTTCGGGTGTTTTAAAGAAAAATTCTCCGAAAGATCTACGGGCCGATCTGCATCGACGGTGAATATCGGTGTCGAATGAACCACGAGCTCTATAGTTTATACGCGGACATCGATATAGTCAGTCGTATTGAGCTGCAGCGACTACGGTGATTAGGCCATGTTGAGTGAATGAATGAGAATGCCCAGCTCAAAAGGCATATAAAAACGAGCCAACTGATGGTTCCCGTAGAAGGGGAA
Organism: Musca vetustissima; assembly: GCF_032173495.1. Classification (NCBI taxonomy): domain Eukaryota; kingdom Metazoa; phylum Arthropoda; class Insecta; order Diptera; family Muscidae; genus Musca; species Musca vetustissima. The sequence goes on from NW_026880324.1 coordinate 16,187, forward strand.
GGCCACTAATTAAATGGAAAGACCAAGTATAAAACAACATCTTTGAACGTGGTCCTCCAAATTGGTGGATTTGCGCACAAGACCGACGCGCTTGGAAATCTTTTTTAAGCTCGGCTTATGGAACAACCGTTCTGTAACAAGCCAGCTAAGTAAAGTAAGTAAGTGCACCAAAGTCACTATATATCCTTCGATTTGCAGGAAATTTGGCATAACGTAGTGAATTGAGTCTAGAATGATGAGTGGTAATTTTCGGGAAAATAGGTTCTGATTTCGATATAGCTTCCATATATACATATATATTCGTCCGATTTTATATAAGTGATGCACCCAACTCCTAATGTTTGTCCGATTAACACGAAATTTTGCACAACGTATCAAATTGAGACTTGAATGACGTTATTGCGTTTTGTTGAAGTTGGTGAAGATGCAGCCATAGCTTCCATTGGTATTTTGAACGGGTGTCTGATTGAAATTATATTTTTAACACGGAATAGCGTGTTAAAAATATAAATTGTTTTCCATAAATGTGTCCCATGGTCTAAATCTGCGAATGAAATTATATTTAAACTAGCGGGCCCGGCAAACGTTGTCTTGCATAGCAATATTGTTGATGTATTATTCACATAACGATAGGCCAATAATAAGTTAGCTTTTTCTACCCTCCACGATTTGAGATAGTGCTCTGAAATTTGCACATACATTGCTACTACTCCTAGGTTCACTATTTAGGGTAGCCATATAACCGTACCTCGCAATATGAGAAGTTTTTACGATTTTTCAACAGAATGGGTTGTAATTGAACAGAAAATATCCGTACCAAATATTATCAATATTGGCACATATTTCAGAGTACTGCCCATATAACGGTAGCAATAAACATTCCATATTTTGAAGATCTTGGGCACGGTTTACAACAGAATATCTGTACTTAAAATTATCAATATTGGCAAGTATCCAGGTAATCCCTTCATTTAATTTTATATATTGGATGATCATTGAGTAGAAAATGTTCCTTAAAAAATTGTGCAAGCTTCGGAAAAGCCTCCATATAATGGCACTCCACATTTTTGGAGTTTTGGGCACGTTTTTCAACCTAATCCGCTGTAATTGGTTGTTTTATTTGGTAGCATGAACCCTACTTAAAATTGTCAATATTGGTCCACTCCTCTGTATTTTGGGGGTTTGGGCACGTGTTTCAACCAAATTAGCTGTAATTTTATATTTTAAATGATCAGTGAGTACAAAATCTCCTTACAAATAATTATCAATATTGATCCAAGTTTCCGGGGAGCACCCATATAATGGTAACCCCAATAATTTCTCATATGCTGTCAAATATTCCTACCAAAAATGTATATATCTCCATTCCCATTGTAGTAGCTAAAATATGTCATTCCGGGATATTGGAGGTGAGACACATTTCTGCGAAAAATTACCTATTTAGGTCCAAGTTTTGATATAGCAATACATACAGGTCTCGCCCCATTTTCAATACATTGACCTAATCTTCTCATAGAGTTGGCTATAATTTGGCATAACATCATCCCAGAAGTTATGCACTATATCTAAAGGTTCTTACTCCCGTTTTCCAATCTGAGTGTGATCGGTAGTTGGCATGTTCAATACGAATAGGTAACATCGGATGGACGTTTTGGTACAACCATCAAATTAGATATTATGCTATTTTTCTAATTTTGCTGGTTTTTTGTCGGTTGTTCTCTTTACAGCTGAACTAAATGATAGATTTTTGCAAAGAAAATATCTGGTATATTAGTTTTCTCTGTGATACACATTTTTGGTATGGGATATATGCGACGTGGTCTGTTTATAAGTTCAAAGATATTGAAAAACGATTAGGCATTTAACCACCTGATTTCATATTTCCCGTTGCATATCAACATTTCATTTACTTTAAGGAACAACATGTTCATATTATTATTTTCAAACATATTAATCTAGGGCATGGATCTTAGAATCCGAATATCCTGAATGGCCATGAACTCGATTCAGAATGTCTTCTGATTTTCCATCCTTGCATTGGTCCCAATATGTACCTGTATTCTATGGAAAACGTGTACATACAATGATCGCGTGTGCATTCAATAATATACTTCTCAATTACTTTTGTATTCTCCCAAAAAAAAACAATGTTTCAATACAATGTCAATCCAATTTAAAAAAAATTAAAAATTTTGAAAAATTTTAATAAATGACAAATGTAGGCTTAAGGGGACCCCCCCCCATTCTCGGGGTCAAAATTTTTGTTGACTTAATTCCAATCTACACTAATTCAAGAATGTCCCTGCAAAAGTTCAAGTAAAAATCTCAAGAACTCTTGAAGATATAGCCGATTTATTGTGTCAATATCAAGTGACGGCTGAAGGGCTTCTCAAACTTTAAACGCGTTTTTCTCTAAACATTTTTTTGCGAATGGCGGGCACGATAACTCAAAAACTAATAACCCAATCGATTTCAAATTTTTACACGTTTCTCTGTGAGTGTATAGCTATCGTATGAACTAGGATAAAGCCAATCGGTGAAGATCTTCCTTATTTTTTAACTTGGTTTTTGGTAAAAAATCGGCGATTTTCCAAAAATATTTTTTCAAAGGTCCGCCATTTTGTTAATTTTAGAGCGAAGTCAATAATCCTAGTTCATACGAGAGCCAGACATGTACTCTTTCTAACACCGTTGGAATTTTCGGATTCCGATGTTTAAGTGAGGAGTTATCATGCCCGCCATCAAAAATAAGGAATTTTCTTTGATCACAAAAAACAACAACAAAACAACAACAAAATTTTTTTGTAAATTATTTTTCTTCCTCCTTAAATCTTCAAATATATATGTGCAAAGTTACAAACCTTAACAAGCATTGGTATTCATTTACCAGCCCATTTAAAATCTTAAAAATAAAAAATCGAGAATGGGGGGGTTCCCTTAAAGGAATGATACGCTACCAATTTTCGCTCAAAATACCTCAAAATAACAACTACGACGTGGTGCTTTCCATATAGCTCGATACTAAATTCGCGGAAATGCAAATATGCTTCAAAATATTTTTTGCAAATTTTTCGCGATTTTCAAATTTTTCTCACCTTTTAAACCTTCCCTGAACATCCACGAACACTTCAACATTCAACATTGCCGGCCCGGCAAACGTTGTCTTGCATAGCAATATTGTTGATGTATAATTCACATAACGATAGCCCAATATTAAATAATCTTTAAGATAGTGCTCTGAAATTGCGGTATTGGTATTGGTGAGGCACCCAACCATTGAGCTTATTTTTGAATCCAGCTTTGTGTGAATGGTTTAATTTTTAGCTCCTGGACGATGTTACGACATGCCTGTAAAATTCGATCGTTCCATTTTTTCAAGAAGAATATTCTAGGGCACGTGTCTTAGAATCAGAACTCTTTCTGAATCTTCAGATTTTCATCCTTGCATTTGTTCCAAAATGTACGTGAATTTTATGGAAAACGTGTACATACAATGATCGCGAATTCATCTCAATTATTGTTTTGCATTCTCAGAAAAAAAGTTTCGTTACAATGCCAATTGAATAAAATAAAATATTTTGAAAATTTTCAATATTTGACAAATGAATATTTATTTTTTCATAACATTGTTTTTCATAATATTTTTTTTTTTCATTATATTTTTTCTTTTTTGCAAATTTTTCGCGATTTTTAAATTTTTCTCACCTTTTAAACCTTCCCTGAAGCTCTACGAATATTTTAAGACTAAGATAAGAAAAATCCGTTCAGCCGTTCTCGAGTTTTAGCGAGACTAACGAACAGCAATTCATTTTTATATATATAGAAGATTGCAGAAAGACATGATTATGTTCCTTCGAATGAACGTTGACATGCAATTAATTGTAAGGATACATATGTAGAATATACCCGAAGTGGTGAAGGGTATCATATAGTCGGCCCATATTTACACATTTTAACTCACAACGCTAAAAATAGCGAAAATCCGCATCATTATATGGGGACTAGATCTAAATGCGGGCCGAATACAACAGATGCCAGAAGGTAGAATTTTAGAATACGATACCTTCGAGTCCGGAATATCCCCCCTATCAATGGCGGAATACGACTATATGGGGACAAACCTAAAACGAATATATATTCTTTAGAGAAACTGCCACAGATAGATTGGTTTATATTCTGTATTGAAGATTGTTAACAATTTTTTTATACCCTCCACCATAGTATGGAGGGTATATTAGTTTTGTTTTTCCGTTTGTAACTCATCGAAGTAATCATTTCCGACCCTATAAAGTATATATATTCTTGATCAGTGTAAAATTCTATGACGATTTAAGCTTGTCCGTCTGTCCGTCTGTTGTAATCACTCTAGCGTCTAAACGAATTGAGATAGATCGCCAAAATTTTGCATAGAGTCGTCTTTTGTCTGCAGGCAGGTCAAGTTCGAAGATGGGATAAGTGTCATTAAATGCACAGTTGCTTTTGTACTTGAAATTGGAAAGCGGTCAAAATGACTGCCTTCGGCGTTCTAGTGTTAAAATAGTTAGATAATGTGTTCCGTGTGTTGGGGTTATCCCCATATACCTGTATTCCACCACAGAATGGGGGATAATCTGTAGACAAAATTTTCAGTTCATACCCTGCAGTAAAACGATATAGTCGATTTAGCCATATGTTGTAATCACTTTTCTATTGGAGGATATTGACATAAAAACTAGAACGTGTAGGCTTAGGTCCTATATAAAACATCCTACATATTTAATATTTAGCGTGATGCACGGTATTGGGATTCAAAACTATATTATTAGCTTGGAGCTTGAGCTATATCGGCCAATAATTAGGCATAACCTCTTAAAACACCAAGTATTCGCTAATTCCTACGCAGTGTTGTTAATATTGGTCCCGCTATATAAATTTGGCCTCTAAATTGGAGTATTTTCAGTATTTTATACACATGTTTCACCCTACTATGTCAACATTTTGGGATTTTAGGGGAAAACCCCCATTGAAATTGCTGAAATTTCTATTTTGGTTACAACAATCGGTAGAATTGTATTTATATGTATGTTCCCTATATTTTCATTTAAAAAATTTTTCAGTATTTCTATGGTGGAGGGTATCCAAAGTTCGGCCCGGCCGAACTTAACACCTTTTCACTTGTTTTATTTATTACAATTTCAATTTTGCACATTTCTTAATATTGCACATCTTTCCCATTCTGATATATGAGGTCACATTGTCGTTATTGAATGGCATCCCCTCTGACAGTATCATTTACAAGTCACTTCATTGAAATTTGCATAAATTTCCTATAATTTTTAAATTGTTGGCAAATACGAATATATGTCACTGGAAAAATACACAAATTTGTTATTCACAGACAATTTTATTTCCAACAACTTGTGATTGCTATTATCGACAGTAGCTGAATATAAAATAGGTCCTTGAATATTTCGTCCGTTTGTGTATTCAAACATAAGACAGTTAATGGACTTATTGATTGTCAATAGAATACATTTTTGAGTTTCCCGGAATATATATTACCGGAGTAAACAAATTCCACAGTTGTTTTTGTAGCACAAAATCGTCAACACCCCGAAATATTCGTCGCAGACCTCACTCATGATCAGCATATAATTCTATGTCGATTTAGCCATATCTTTTGTCTTTCTGATGAAATCATGGTTACAATATCAATCATAGGAGCATATTTAATTATGAACAAACTACTAAGCAATGGTGGTAATAAGATTTAAAATTTAATGAAATAAGTTAATATCGAAAACTACTTCGAATTGGTAAATATGTTCAGATATTAAATCGTTTAAGAAACTATGATGCATTGTAATATTTTGCTCCTGTCTCTTTAGCTTTAGCTTGTGTTGTTGCGTTTTTATGTGCCACGTTGCATTCTTTTCCCCTTTAATGAAGTACAAGTGTATACGTGGTATGTCACGATAACTTTTGTGACACAACTGATTTAACAACCAGGTTAAGGAAGCGAACATGAATTTTAAGTTAAACAATATTGTCGAAACGGCATTAATGTGTGCAATAATAAACGAACGAAGCAACAATCGATAAATATTGAACAAAAGTGGTGAGAATGAAATTGGATTGGTTATACCATGCGGAAACCAATCACAGTTATTGTAGTCCCTGCTATTAAATGGAAATCGAAAAACTGCTCGGATAGAAGGCGGCCAAAAACAAGCAGATTTAAATTGGTGTTGCTGAAAAGTACAAAAGATTTCGGCAATTGCAACCAAATGGAATTGTGACAATTGTTGCCATTGAATTGAATTTGAAAATAAAAGAATAGACTGCCATCTATGACAAGTTTAGTTTGGAACAAGAATTAAGTAAAGAACCAATTCTATGATACTCTTTATTTTGTGCTATATGCAAGGGCTCTATTTTTTGTGCTCTATGCAAGGGCTACCATATTTGCCTAACGCCATTTGATGAAAAATCAATATGACCAAAAAGTGCAATTGAAATCATGAATATTTTCAGGCGATAATTTTTCACAATATTTGATGTGGGTAATTACGACAAGCGTACATCGGTAAATGTAAATCTTTTCATAGCTACAAAGCACCACTAGCAATGGGAAAACTGATTTAACATTTAAATATTATTTCTTCCGCCAGCATACATTCGATGTTGCATCAATACCCGATTGTAAACGGGTTTGTTTTTGTCACAAACTGCATAGTTTGAAAATCACTCAAAAAAGGACTCGTGTCGATTCGTGCAATAACATTTTGAACAATACGATATCCGTACTTCAGAAAACGTATACGATCACCACAGATGATAAACCAAAAAAAATCAGTAAGATAGGTAGAAAGTTGTTCGTAGATAAAGCACGACGAGGCAAATGCAAAAACCTGAAAATTTTGGAGAAATTTGAAAATAAATAATACAAGCTTTAAGGCAATCCAAAACACGATGACTTATTATTATTCCCTTGCCTCAAGAATGCGCAAACCACTTGCTTTGCGGATAGAAATATATAGTAGCCCTTGTAAGTGCAGTTCGGATGTAATACATCTTCTTGGATTATTAATTAATGATAATAGTACAAGTTAAAATCGATCAAAAACTATTATATGGGGCTTTGACATAATAAACTGCTCCCAGGAAATACAATTCTATCGACACTGAAGTTTGAAAATCGGGCTTGAACAAACCGAAAATATCGAATGACCTTTGTATGGGGGGGTATGTATAAGCATTCTTAACCTCAGTTATGAAAGTTAAAAATTCGGACGGAACGCACTATATAATACCATTCGCCACTTTGGGTACATACAAGAGATGCTCATATACAATATACTGTATATAGAACAGACAGAATAAGAAACCAGTAAGGAAAGTAATAAAGTCGAACGGGGCCGACTATATGATACCCTTTACCACTTTGGCTATATTCAAAAGATACATCCTAACGGACCTTGCATTTTTGAAGGGCCATTAACATGAAAATGGATCCATAAACATGTCATTCTGCAACCTGTACTAAATTTTTCATTGGGTCAGATATAGAAGTGGTTCTTACAATGGGGCAAAATTATCAATTTATAGGAAATATCAAAATATATAGTTTGGTGGACCATTAACTAAAAAATCGGACGAAACTATATATAAAAGTTATATCGAAATGTAAACCACAGGTTAAGTTATGTTAATTCCAGTATGTTTTATGCATATCGGCCATATTTTGAGTACTTGGTGCATCATGTACTTAAAATCGGAAGAAAATATATATAGCAGCTGCATGCAAAGCCAGAGCTCCGAAATGCTCGCTCGAATTCGAGTAAAGAGTGAAACTCGCTCGAATTCGAGCGGGAGTACTCCTGCGAGTAGAAAAAGTAAATAGAGTATACTCTATTTTTCTCTGCCACTCAAATAAGAGCGCAAGTGCTTCGCTCGTTTTCGAGTGGGAGTGAAATACGCTCGAAATCGAGCAGATTACACTCTTGCCGAGTACTCTTTTATTTTTATTTATTTATTTTTTTTTTATTTATTTATTTTTTTTTTTGTGATACTGTTGTTTTACTTGATGTTGTTTGTGTGCATTGTTTGTTTGTTTTGTGATGTTTGGTTTGCTGTACTGCTGGGAAAGCATGCATCAACAAGCTCGTTCTCTGCGTTCTCTTTATGTTAGTCTGAAATAGTGACAGCAAGACGCACCAGCCTCCAAATTGAAACCCTCGACAATATTTTGATACTAAAATTAAATAATGAACCACTTATGCATTGATGGGTTTTCTTTCAAACCAGCGCTTTTAATATTTTTGGAGAATACTTTTCCACATTTTTTAATGAATACCTTTTTAAAAATTTGTATGGAGGTGTTTATGTTTTTAAAAAAATATTGAATTAATTAAATCACACGGTTGAATTCCTTTTATAAATATGAAATATAAAAAAACATATAAAAATCTTATATGGTATATAAAAATCATGTACCTCACATGTGTAAACATTTTCAATAAACAAAATAATCGATGTCCTTTTATGTTTTTGTACATGATCTATCTCCCCACAGCACACAAAAGATCAACATCAAAAAATGTTTGCTACTACTCACACACACACAAATAACCAAACAACCAAATTTATTTGTCCACTCGATTTCACTCTTATGCCATGTACAGACGGGCGTCGTTCGCTCTCTCATTCGTTGTTCGACCCTTAATTATGAAGTAATTACTTAGTTCCCCATACAAAATTGTCTGAGCGAAAACCGAATTTTGTACGTTGTTCAATTTGAATCACTCTCCGAATAACCAAGAAATTTGTCCCATCCCTAACAATTGAGAGAATTTATCGAAAATAAATTAATTTTGACAGCATGAAAATATTTGTAAAATTTTCAAACTTTTTCAGTAAAATTAAAAATGATGAATGAAAAGTAAAAAATTTTCGAGTTTTTATATATGCAGAAGGAAGTAAATTTTGTAATTTACATAATGCAATATGTATTTCTTTCCCTTTGGTTCTAATTAGAGTACAAAACGAGAAACCAATGTGGGGAAACCCAAACAAAAAATCCTCCAATTTTTTTATGTGACATTTGAATTGAGAAAAAATGAAAATATACTCAAAACAACAATACTTTCAGAAAAAATGGAAAACATGAATTAAAAGTAAATAGATATGGGTTCATACTATAGTCAGGAGAAAGAGAATTATTTTTTCTATTTAGATCCATATATGATTCACGCAAATATTTTACAATTTTGGTGTAAAAATAGAAACAAAATGTTTGAAATAAAAAACTCTGATGACATGAATTAAGAATAGTGTTGTATGAACGGGTTAATTCATGTACGTAATTCTGAGAGCGAACTACGTTGTTCGAATGCCCGTCAGAACATGGCATTAGAGTGAACTCATACTCTATTTCGAACATTTTGACTCACACCCTTTTTCTTCAACAAGGAGTACTCGCGAGCACTCCCAAATAAAATAAAAGAGTGGAGAGTGTACTCCCTAAAAAACTCGTACTCTTTACTTACTCCCACTCGGGAGTATTTTTCACTCGCGAGTAAAATCGAGCAAATCGGAGCTCTGTGCAAAGCTGAACCGATTTCAAAACATTCCACACTATAGGTTATATTAACTTCAGTACGTTGTGCAAAATTATGTGTCAATCGGCCTAACTTTGGGTCTTTGGTGAACTATTTACTTAAAATCAGACGAAACTATATATGGGAGCTATATCTAAATCTGAACCGGTTCCTACAAAACTTAGCACACGGTAGTCTATATTAATCTCTGTACATTGTGCAAAATTTTGGTAGCAAACGGCCTAACTTTGGGTCTTTGGTGCATCTTTTATTCAAAATCGGACGAAGCTACATATAGGGGCTACATCTAAATCTAAAATGATTTCAAGAAAACTTGCATTATGTAATAGTATCTTAAGTACGTTTGCAAAATTTTGTGCCAATTGGACCCACCTGGGGTGTTTGGTGTAGAATTTATATCTATCTTCTAGGTTATACTAACTTCAGTACGTTGTGCAAAATTTTGTGTCTATTTTGTATTAAAATCTGACGAAAATATGCAGAAGCTATATCTAACTTGGAACCGATTTAAACAAGACTTGCCAGAGATTGTGTGGAAATCGGGCAAACGTTCGGTCTTTAGTGCACAATTTACATAAAATCGGAAGAAAATATATAAAGGAGCTATATTAAATCCGTAGAAAATATATATGGGAGCTATATGTATATCTGAATTGATTTCACGAAACATAATACACATCATTCAAGACCTTATACAGTACGCTATGCCAAATTTTGTGCAAATAGATTGGACGAAAATATATGGGAGCTATATCCAAATCTGAACCGATTTTCGCGAAACGTAACACACATCATTCTAGATTCTACATTAAATCGGACGAAAATATATATGGGAGCTATATCTAAATCTGAACGGATATCCACGAAACTAAACACACATCATTCTAGATATAATTCATTACGCTATGCCAAATTTCGTGCAAATCGAAAGATATATAGGGCTTTGGTATACCATTTTCCTAATTTCCTAATTCAGTATGCTGTACCAAATTTCGTCCAAATCGAAAGATATATAGGGACTATGGTACACAATTTACATTAAATCGAACGAAAATATATATGGGCGCTACATCTAAATCTGAACCGATTTTTCTTAATTTCAATAGGGTTCGTCCTTGGCCCAAATAAGTATATGCCAAATGTTCATCCAAATTCGGATCATAAATGCGACCTGTACTTTGTTTACAATTTAACATGGACAGAAGGACGCACGGACATGCATAAATCGACTTAGAAAGTGATTATATGCATATTCTCAAAAGGAACCATGTGTCTACCTCGTTTCCTTTTACCTGGTACAAACATATGCACAAAGACATAATACCCTGTACCACAGTGTGGTGAAGGGTATAAAAATTAATTTCTACCAAAAGAAAGAATTCTTACTGGTAATAAAAATTAAAAGTTTTTTCAACTTTACAATTTTCAACTTAAAACATTTTGAATTTGAATTAAAATTATGTATATCGCGTTGATGTTACCTCAATTTCGCAATTTGAAAGAATTATTTTCTTTTGATGTAAGATTACTCTTTCATTTTGTATGTGTGTCTGAACAGGGATATTTTGTTTTGCGCTACGTCAAGTTTTATGATCACCAAGATTTGTGTAATAAATAAAGTTAGCTTCTTTATGTGTGTCACGTTTTTCATGCTTGTAGGTTTCAAATGAAAAAAAAAATCCCAAAACATAAGTTTATTCTTAAGCAAACAATAAAGAGTGAGGATTATGTTTTTTTATATCGTATAGGTATTATAGCTTTTAAAAAGGTTTTTCTAGGGTGTAAGAAAAGTTTTGGAATATTAACTCATTTAAACTGAAAATGGTGGGGGGTTTTCTCGTTAGATGCGATTCTTACTTTACATGTTTTATAACCAGTGGGCGGAGCAGTATAGTCGGACGGGGCCGACCATTCGATACCCTACACAACTACCACGGAACACTAACTTTCTGCGAAGTTTTATTCCGAGTCTGGGCAATATTTCGAGATAGCTGCACCCTCTTTCCCGATAAGACGACAACAGCGCCTCTTCTTTACACCGACATATTTTCCGAATATTACTAATATACAGTACAGTCCTTCTAACTACTTGTCCATTCTCCCTTTACCGTAAGTTGTGTTGTGATGTTCGGCTTATAATTGTGGCCTATAGATAGACTAGAAAAAAAAATCATGATCATAAATGCAAATTAAAGGCGTTGTCCTTGACCATAAGCGGAACCTCATGGAAATTTTATAAGCGATCATATTTCCGCCATACAATGTGGTAATGGGTTACTAAATAATATCTGAATACGTAAGCACCTGTAAATATTTACGTGTAACTCTCATATACAAGTACATAGGACAATATAATTGGTATCAATTTAAAGGCCACAACTCCTCTTGGATAGAATACAAATTTCGTCATTTTTCACACAAAAGTCAGGGTCTATTTGACCAGCTAAATATTGACCGATCTTTATCAAAACAGGCATGCTTATTCATTGGCCCGATCCCTTTATCCATGCAAAAATTCGGCCTCTGAAGCACCCATAAAATTAGACAAAAATAAAGTTTTTGGTCCATTTCATCCCCTACATATCAACCAATCTTTTCCAAAAACAATAGAGGTCTTCATTGGCCAGAACTCAACCTACATGCAAAATTTCGTGAAGATTGGTACATAACTCTGACCTGTATTGTATTTACAAATTATAATGGACAGACGGACGGACACACATGTCTAGATCGATTCAGTAGCCGAGATATGATGATCGGTATACTTAAAGGTGGGTCTAGGACCAATATTTCGCGGCGTTACAAACTCTTGGGGCTGCACAAAGCTATAATACCCTGACAACATAGTTGTGTAGGGTATAACAATGAGAAGAATGGGAAGCCATTATATAGGTGCATGTTTTCACATAGAGCAATATATAAGGGATACATTACTACAAATACATAGAAACTGCAAAGACTTGACAAAATGCATTTTAATTGGCTTACGAATTCTATCTTTAATGTCTTGAATGGAACCGGGGTTGGCTGAATTCGCATAGTATGAAATTCCGAACACTTGTTGGGGTTGTAAGTCTGGTAAAAATATATTCTTGCAAATTTAGGTACTTTTTGAAATAGCCCCCACATAAATAAGGACCCGACTAAATTTCAGTATTTTGAATGCTTTAGTGATGAAGTGGTGAATGATTCCTGGTGAATATGAAAATACTTTCCAGGGAGTTTACGATATTGAGTCATGTGTTTACATGTCTCCCATTCATAGGTCCTGCTTTATTTACCATATGTTGAATTTTCTAGCCCAATTTTACAAACTGATTGTCTAATGTTTGAATTTTCACTATTTGAAGTTTCTGACCTTTTTGACCAATTGTCAAAAAGGTCGGCAGAATCTAAGGTATGCCTTAGATTCTGCCGAACTTAACTACGATTTTACTTGTTAGCTTTTGTATATTTTCTTTCACTGATCTTAAAATATAAATAAATGTCAATTTTTTTTCTGCCATGGACATAAACCATCATACATTTTACATTGTTTACGATTTGCTAAATAACCTCTTACCAAACCATGCCCTTATTATTTATTCAATTAACCTTGACTCTATTAAAATTTCCAATTACCTTCTCTTGCAGATTTCCAATTTGCATTTCGATATAATTGACATTGTGGTACGAAACAATTACGCCGTCATTTATCAGAGGTAAGTTCAAGTAAACAAAATCATTTTTTGTCCGAATTTCAAATGAGGATGACCGTAAAACAGAAAATGTAAACAATAACAAGTGAAAAAGCGTTAAGTTCGGCCGGGCCGAACTTTGGATACCCTCCACCATAGATATACTGACAGGAACTTGAAATAAAAATATAGGGAACATACCAAAAAGTGTACATATACCGACATTTCTACAAACCGATTATGGTTCTAAATATTGGTCCTAGATTCCATGTTTCTTTGGACCAAATTTGTTTCAAAAAATTTTGAATATATATAAGGTAAATTATTTCTTCCAAAATTAGTTCAAGTTCGAACATGGATGATATCGGTCCACTCCTTCTGGTACCTCCCACACATGGGCTGGGCCTAAGTGCGGGTTACAGTTCATATATATGAATATTTGTAAATCGATTTAAAGCAAACTTGACACACGTTATTCGGTATGTTACACAGTTTAAAATTTGATCTCAATCAAACACCCATTGATTGTTTGATGTACAGTTAACATGAATAAGTCGAAATTATATTGGAAGCTATGCTATATCTATATCTGAACCGATTTCAAGGAAAACTTATCAGAAATTAATCGCTATCTATATATATATATTGAAATCTAACCCGATTTTCACGAAACTTAGCACACATCATTGTCGACTTAATTTAGTACACTATGCCAAAATTCGTGCAAATCTAATGATTTTCAGGGACTTTGGTGCACCATTTACCTAAAATCGGACGAAAATACATATGGGAGCTATATCTAAATCTGAACCGATTTTCTCCAACTTCAATAGGGTTCGTCCTTGGGCCAAACCAATGGGCTGTCCCAAATTTCATCCAATTCGGATCATAAATGCGACCTGTACTTTGGTCACAAAAATACATGGACGGACGGAAGGACAGACGGACATGCATAAATCGACTCAGAATATAATTATATGCATATTCTCAAAAGGAACCATGGGTCATTCTCGATTCCTTTTGCCTGTTACAAATATATGCACAAAGACATAATACCCTGTACCACAGTGTGGTGAAGGGTATAAAAAGGGGGTTATATGGGCACGACCCCAAAATGGGGGCGAATATTAAATATTTTTGGTAGGGAAATTCGTTACCAAATACGACTACACAATACCACATCCTAGCGAATTGGGTTAAAAAACGCGCTCAAGAACCCCAAAATACCGAAAATTGGGGGTACCCTTATATGGGGGCTATCCGAAAAAATTGACCATTATTTATAATTTTTTTGTGAAAAGATTTGGTACCTTTAAGGAGGTACCGTTATATGGGGGCCACCAGAAAAAGTGGACCTATATTTATAATTTTTTGTGGAGACATTTAGTACCCAATAAGAACTCAATGTACCAAATTTCAACGTATGCCTAAACGTGGACCGATATATCCCATCTTCGAACTTGACCTGCCTGCAGACAAAATATGCAAAATTTTGGCGATCTATCTCAATTCGTTTAGACGCTAGAGTGACTACAACAGACAGACGGACATGGCTATATCGTCATAGAATTTTACGCTGATCAAGAATATATATACATTATCGGAAAT
>NW_026880325.1:0-3113 GCF_032173495.1 Musca vetustissima
TCCACCATAGAAATACTGAAAAATTTTTGAAATGAAAACATAGGGAACATACATATAACTACAATTCTTCCAATCGATTGTTGTAAACCAAATAGAAAATTCAGCAATTTCAATGGGCGTTTTCCTAAAATCTGAAAACCATAAAATGTTGACATATATTATTAACGCATGGTACGGAGAAACATGTGTATAAAATGCTGAAAATACTCCAATTTGGACGGCAATATTATAAATGAGGCATACTAAAGCGGGACCAATATTGACAACATTGTGTAGGAATTAGCAACTACTTGGTGTTTTCATTATATAAGGGGTTAGCCCTAATTAAGGCCCGATGTAACTCAATTCCAAGCTAATATTTTTGTTTTGAATCCAAATACCGTCCATCACGCTAAATATTAAATAGGTAGAAGTTTTATATAGGACCGGGTCCTAAACGATGGTCGATACAATTCATTATCAAACCTCACGTTTTAGTTTTTATGTTGATATCCTCCGAAAGAAAAATTATTAAAACATATGGCTAAATCGACTAAATCTTTTTAGAATTCCATACTATGAGGGGTATGAAATGAAAATTTCGTCTACCGAATATTCCCCTACTGTGGTGGAATACAGCTATTTTGGATAACCCCAATACACGGAAAAAATCAGCTAACTATTTTAAAATAAAAAATGGGGTTATATGGGGACTACCTCTAAATGGGGGTGAATATTATAAATTTTTGGTAGGGAGATTTATTACTATATACGACTACAAAATACCAAAGTACAGCGAATTCGGTTGAAAACCGTGCTCAAGAACCCCAAAATACCGAAATTAGAGGGTACCCTTATATGGGGGCTACACGAAAAAATGGACCTATATTTATAATTTTTAGTGGAGAGATTTGCTACGCAATAAGAACTCAAAGTACCATATTTCAGCGAATTCGGTTGAAAAACGGGCTCAAGAACCCCAAAATACCGAAAATTGGGGGGTACCCTTTTATGGGGGATATCCGAAAAAATTGACCTATATTTATAATTTTTTGTAGAGAGATTTGATACCCAATAAGAACTCAATGTACTAAATTACAGCCAATTCGGTGAAAAAATCCGGTCAAAACCCTCCAAAAACTGAAAATTGGGAGGCTACCAGAAAAAAATGAACCTATATTTATAATTTTTAGTGGAGAAATTTGGTATCCAAAAAGAACCCATTTTACCAAATTGCAGCGAATTCGGTTGAAAAACGCGCTCAAGAACCCCGAAATACTGAAAGTTTGGGGGTACCCTTATATGGGAGCTATGCCTAAACGTGGTCCGATATAGCTCATATTCGAACTTGACCTGCCTGCAGACAAAAGACAACTTTATGCAAAATATTGGCGTCAAATCGTCATAGAATTTTACACTGATCAAGAATATATATACTTTATAGGGTCGGAAATGATTATTTCAATGCGTTACAAACGGAAAAACAAAACTAATATACCCTCCATACTATGGTGGAGGGTATAAAAACCAGTAAGGAAGATATACCAAATTACAGCCTCCTTGGTAGGATATCAAGATACCCTTCACCACTTTGGGTATATCCAAAGATGGAATCCTAAATTTAGACGTTTTTTTGAAGGACCATTAACATGAAAATAAACATGTCATTCTGCAACCTATACTAAATTTTTTCAGATGCAAATTTCTTACAAAAATGGGACAACATTATTGCCAAAAAATTTAAAAAAAATTATAGAAAAACCGAGTTCATCGAAACTTGCCACATGTTAGGTTACACTTATTTCAGTATGTTTTTTGCATTCGGCCACATTTTGAGTTCTTCATTATACCCTACACAACTATGCTGTCAGGGTATTATAGCTTTGCGCAGCCCCAAAAGTTTGTAACGCCGCGAAATATTGGTCCTAGACCCACCTTTAAGTCGATCTAGACATGTGTGTCCGTCCGTCAGTCCGTCTGTCCATTATATTTTGTAAACACGATACAGGCCACAGTTATGAACCAAAATTTCGTGAAATTTTGCATTTAGGATGGGTTCTGGCTAATGAAGACCCCTATTGTTTTTGGAAAAGATCGGTTAATCGGGATGAAATGGACCAAAAACTTTATTTTTGTCGGGTTTTCTGGTCGCTCCAGAGGCCGCAATTATGACCCAAACACCGAATGAATTTTTGCATGGAGAAGAAGGTCGGGCAAAAGAATAAGCATGCCTATTTTGATAAAGATTGGTCAATATTTGCGGGTCAAATGGACCCAGATTTTTGTGTGTATTTACTCCTGAAGGACATAGACCCGAGAAGTTGAGAGTATATCCAATAGGAGTGGTTTACCTTTACATTGAGACCAATTGCATTGTCGTGTGTACTCGGATGTGGGGGTTACACTTAAATATTTACAGGTCCTTACGTATTCATATATTATTTAGTAACGCATTACCACACTAGAGGGCGGAAATATATCGCGGATCGTTTTGAAATTTTCTATGAGGATCCATGTATGGTCATGGACAACGCTTATAATTTTCGGTGATGATCAGATAATAATATTTGGATGAAGTGACCCGAAAAAAAATTGTTTTTTGTGTTTTTTTATGAGTCGATTTATAGGCCGCTATTGAAAGCCGGACATCACAACACAACGCACGGTGAAGGGGATCTGGACAAGTAATTAGAAGAATATTAGTAATATTTCTCAACGTCTAGTCGGTACAAATATCGCTAAATTTTAGGGTATCATATGCTCGGCCCCGCCCGACTATACTGCTCCGCTCACTGGTTTACTTATAAATCCAAATTTCATGCAAATGGAAGGATAGGGACATTGGTGGACCATTTACATAAAATTGGACCAAAATATATATGGGAGCTATATTTAAATCTGAACCGATTTTCACGAAATTAAAAACACGTCTTTCTAGACTTAATTCAGTACGCTATGCCAAATTTCGTGCAAATCGAAGGATATATAAGGACTTTGGTGCACTATTTACCTAAAATCCGACTAAAATATATATGGGAGCTATATCGAAATCTGAACCGATTTTTCCCAATTACAATAGGGTTCTTCCTTGGGCCAAATAAGTGAACTGTGCCAAATTTTATCCAAATCGGATC
>NW_026880326.1:0-31287 GCF_032173495.1 Musca vetustissima
GAGAAACGTAACAATGCAATATATGTTCAGTCACAGTTGCTTGTCAGATTGTGTGTGTGTGTTTGATTAATGACTAATGTGATATGTTGGCTTACTTATTCTGTAGTTTATTTTTCTCATACTGTATGGCAGATATTTTTCTCCGATAATTGCCACCGAAATTTGCATAAAAGATATTTGTGTCATTTTTAGATAGCATATTTTTCATTTAGGGTGGAGACATAATTATTTTACCTTTGTATGTTATCCTTTGATATTTGTATTTCCAAAATTCGTGATTCATCACTGAAAGTAATTTTGATAGGGAATTTTTAGATTTTCAAAATAAATATGTTTTTGTGGCGGGATTATTTTTAAGGGCTTCCTAATTTGTTTATGTTGAGATTATATTTAGAGGTAGTAATGAACCGAAAACTATATTTTTGTCAAATGCAGAACATAACTTATTTTACACGATGAAGAGAATCTGACCAAATATTTAGAAGGGCTATTTAGATGATCGGTCAATATTCCGAGAGTTAAATCCACCAAAGTCTAAAATGACCAAATTTTTATTATAAGGCGTAAATATTTACCTCGGGAAAACAATATTTGGAATGTATGTCAGGGTTAAAAAGTGCAGCTTTTTACCTATAATCCGTCAAGAGGGTGCAAATATCGCACCCAGGCTCGGAATATGGAGCTCAGTGGAAGCATAGAGGTCGGTGAAAGTTCGGCCCCGCCCGATTATACTGCTCCGCTCATTGGTTAAAGAATATTTTGGCAAGAATTATGGGTTTTTAAAGAATATTTTGGTAACAATTATCACATAGATTTTTTAAACATATTTTTGCGAGGATTATCACAAAGATAAAAAAATTGTTTTTGATTATTTGTCAAGGATTGCAAACTCAAAAAATTATTTTATTACATTTTGATTCAGAAACATCACACACCTAACTTAAATTGGTGTTACAAACTCTCTCCCATCCAAAGGGCATTTAAGTTTTGTTACATTGTATATCAAATTCGAACAGAGTTTATCACTTTATCTAAAATTCTAACCATTTTCAATTGAAAGCAATTAGAAGTTTGCAGTGGTTTACGACAATGATGAAAACCTTTTAGAAAGTATCTCAAAATGTTCCCACTAAAAGCAGGTAACTTTCATTGGTTAAATTTTAAAAAGTGTTGTTTCGGTCAGAGTTTATCATTTTAAAACTTCCAACCAATGGACCAGGATTTCATACTCATATCCTTTTTTGTAGTAAATAAATATTTAATAATATCCGAATAGAAGTGGTCTAGCAACAAAGTGACAACTTTGTTGTCTCACGTCTTAAGTGATGGCGGTAAGCAACATGATTTTAATATTTTAGTAAATTTGCTACACTGAATATGCTAAGGCAAAGGGACAATGGTGTAAGGCAAAAAACTGTCACTCAAATTAAGAAAATAAAAATACATCAATGTGATAAATATATAAAGTTTTCAACTTTTTTATGTATTTTGAGCACTACAAACCTATGCCCTCCTCTGTGGCTTCAGGTTGCCATCAATTTATGACCCAGTTTGAGCTAAAATAAAACCAGTAAGGAAAGTAGTAAAGTCGGACGGGGCCGACTATATGATACCCTTCACCCTATTAACATGAAATTGGATGAAATAAAATATGTGATATTTATCTAAATGTGAATCTACCTAGATCTATCCATAAAGTATGTAAATCGACTTCAAACAAATATAAATAGGTCATCCGTTGGGCTATGTCTGTACTTCTAGAAAACGCAACTACGTAATTCTATGCTCAATTTTGTAAGTTGTGCAAAATTTGATGTCAATCTGACTAACATGAGGACTTTGATGCCCAATTTACTTGAAACCGGGGGAAAATATATATGGAAGCTCTATCCAAATATTAAGCGATTTGATTTAGGTTGTAATTTCAGAAAGTTTTGTTCCTATCAGCCTATTGGTTCCTTGGTGCGTCAATTACTTAAAATCAATCTATAATAGCTATATCTAAATCTGGACCCATTTTCACGAAAAAAGCAGACATCACTCTAGGCTCAATTCAGTACGTTATGCCAAATTTCGTGCAAATCGAAAGATATATAGCGACTTTGGTGCACCATTTACATTAAATCGGACGAAAATATATATGGGAGCTATATCTTAATCTGGACCGATTTTCTCGAAACTTGGCACACATCATTCTAGACCTTAGTCATTACGTTATCCCAAATTTCGTGCAAATCGAAAGATATATAGGGATTTTGGTGCACCATTTACATAAAATCGGACGAAACTATATATGGGAGCTATATAGAAAACTGGACCGATTTTCTCGAAACTTGGCAGACATCACTCTAGGCTTAATTCAGTACCTTATGTCAAATTTTGTGCAAATCGAACGATATATAGGGACTTTGGGGCACCATTTACATGAAATCGGACGAAACTATATATGGGAGCTATATCTAAATCTGGACCGATTTTCCCGAAACTTGGCAGACATCACTCTAGGCTTAATTCAGTAGGTTATGCCAAATTTCGTGCAAATCGAAAGATATATATGGACTTTGGGGCACCATTTACATGAAATCGGACGAAACTACATATGGGAGCTATATCTAATTCTGGACCGATTTTCACGAAATTTGGCAGACATCATTCTAGACCTAAATGATTAGGCTGTACCAAATTTCGTGCAAATCGAAAGATATATAGGGACCGTTTACATTAAATCGGTTAAATATATATATGGGAGCTATATCTAAATCTGAACCGATTTTTCCCAATTTCAATAGGGTTCGTCCTTGGGCCGAATAAGTGACCTATGCCAAATTTCATCCAATTCGGATAATAAATGCGACCTGTACTTTGTTTACAATTTAACATGGACAGACAGACGGACAGACGGACGGACATGCATAAATCGACTTAGAAAGTGATTCTATGCATATTCTCAAAAGGAACCATGTGTCTATCTCGATTATTTTTGCCTGTTACAAACATATGCACAAAGACATAATACCCTGTACCACAGTGTGGTGAAGGGTATAAAAAAACCAGTGAGCGAAGCAGTATAGTCGGACGGGGCCGACCATACGATACACAACTACCACGGAATTCAAATTTCCTGCGGATGTTTATTCCGAGTCTAGGCAATATTTCGTGATATTTGCACCCTCTTGCCCGATTAGAGGTAAACAGCATCTCTTCCCCACACTGACATATTTTCCGAATATTACGAGTATTCAGTACAGCTATTGTACAGATTCCCTTCACCGTGGGCTGTGTAGTGATGTTCGGCTTTCATTTGTGGTCTATAGATCGACTCGAAAATAACACAAAAAAGTTAAGTTTTCGGTCCAATTCGTCCCAAAATTATTATCTGATCATCACCGAAAATTATAGGCGTTGTCCTTGACCATAACTGGAACCTCATGGAACATTTCAAATCGATCAGTGCTATAGTTCCGCTCTCTAGAGTTATAATGGGTTAATAAGTAATATACGAATACGGAGATACCTGTAAATATTTAGGTGTAACTCCCACATCCGAGCACATACAACAATATAATTGGTATTAATTTAAAGATCAACCACTCCTCTTGGGTATAATATCAACTTCTCGGGTCTATGTCCTTCAGAGGTAAATATATGCGCTATAGAATACAAATGTTGTCACAAAAGTCAGGGTCCATTTGACCTACTAAATATTGACCGATCTTTATGAAAACAGGCATGCTTATTCTTTGGCCTGATCCCCTTATCCATGGAAAATTTCACGATGTTTGGGCCATAATTGCGGCCTCTGGAGCGACCAGAAAAACCGACAAAAATTTAGTATTTGGCCCATTTCATCCCCTAAATATTAATCGATCTTTCCCAAAAACAATAGGGGTCTTCATTGGCCAGAACCCATCCTACATGCAAAATTTCGTGAAGATTGGTCCATAACTGTGGCCTGTATCGTGTTTACAAATTATAATGGACAGACGGACGGACGGACGGGCGGACACACATGTCTAGATCGACTCAGCTAGTCGAGATATGACGATCGGTATACTTAAAGGTGGGTCTAGGACCAATATTTCGCGGCGTTACAAACTTTTGGGGCTGCACAAAGCTATAATACCCTGACAACATAGTTGTGTAGGGTATAATGAACAAAATTACAAATACTTTAACCTAATGTCACCTTTTAGTTTAAAAATGTGCCTCCATGTGGGTGGTTTGGTGGGAGTATGCCAACCCAAATGTGTATTAAGGACTGTTGCAGAATATGACTTAACCTAGATCTGATATAATTTTCAAAAATATGTATTTACACATATCCACAACTATAGCTGTGATAACTTTTTTTAAAGCCATGCATAATGTTAGAAATTCAAAATTCAAAAAATAAGTTTAAAAAACATGAATGTGATAATCCTTATAACACTGGAACAGTCCTTATTCATATTATTTTGCCAGCAACTCTCACATTTTCTTCTCCAACATCACACTGAGAAGTGCAAACAATTTACAGCGGCAGCCTTAAAACTCCACTATGTGTTTGAGTATGTATGTGAGTTCGTTTGTTTGTAACAACATATGTGCCAATTTGCCAACCAATGTGTGGTCGGACGGATGTTAAAGTTTTGCTTTTTTATAATCTAAGTAAAAACAATCCTGTCTTCTACCACCTTATTCATCCATTCACACACACAAGTGCCTACATCACTATTCCTGCGGGACTTGGAAATTGGCAGACAAGTGTCAAAATGACATGCTACATAGAAGTCATTAACTAAAAAATCAACTAAATAGACACATATACTCACATGTCACTGATTTCATATTAAAATCCCACATGATGAGATGATAGAAAGAAAAACAACAGAGAAGACTAATAGAAAATTGAAATCCATAATTTAACTTTCGAATAATGGTCATTTATTTTGTTAACAACTTAATATTTCACTTTATCTTGTAAGGATATTGGGACAGTGCCAGGCGGTTAGATGGAATTGGCTTAGAAAGGAAATAAATAATTGTTAGGTGTACATTAAAATACGATATAATAAGGAAATTGTATTTTTGAATAAGTATAATTTTAATTTAATTGTCTTAACATCATAACTTTGTGCTTTTTATTTATGCATTTTCTAGGTGGAATTATAGTTTCATTTATTTTACATCTTCTGTATGATTTGTCTATGTCAATTATTGTTATTCACAAACCCTACTTATCATTACTCCAATAACTTCAAGGTAGACAAGTTTATCTTTGTCATTTCAAATGTCCCGAAGATACCGTCGAAGGTTATTCTTTATTTTTATGAGACACGCTTCATTGGAATGTTAGAAAAAGTGCCAATTGGGAAAATTGCTTAGTTATTAGCATAAAAATTCAATTTTTTAAAACGTTTTAATGCGTTTTTACCACCACTTCACGGTAAGTGACATTCATGTCCGGAAGCCATGAAATAAAACAACGTACGAAAAAATTAAAAAAAAAAATAAATTGCAGCACGTTGTGGCAAATGCGAAAAATAAGTTTTATTGGAAGAAATCTTAGTAAAATTCATCAAATTCATCGTGTGCTGTAAAAATTGTTTAAAAGATAACCACGTTGTTTGTGAGAGAATCGCTTCGAAGCAAATGGTCGTCTGACGAAATGTGACGGATGTAGATCAACGTAGGATCTACATCCTGAAGTCTTCGGAGAAATTCGAACAACGCATACGAGAATACAATAATGCTCCCAAATAGTCGTACAACTCTGTAAAAAATATTGGCTCAAATTTTTACAAAAAAACGATAGGTTAATATTTATGAAATGGACCAGAAACCTTATTTTTGTCTGTTTTTCTGGTCGCTCTAGAGGCTACAATTATGACTCCAAACCCCCAAAATTTTACAAGAGGAGGGGAATCTGGTCAATGAATAAGCAAGACTGTTTTGATAAAGATCGGTCAATATTTAGCGGGTCAAATGGGCCCAGACTTTTGGGTGAAAATGGCAAAATGACACCTTTGGGACATAAACTGGTGAAGTTGGCTGTATATCCAAGAAATTTTCCATTGGGAAGGATATAGTGGTAATGACCGGTCGATATTTAGCGGGTCAATGAAACAAAACAAAATGTGACTATTATGGAGTATTTTCATATTCCCGGAAAACATGATTCGGAAAAAAGCCGCAGGGGAGCTGCGAAACATTGTCCAGGTTTTTTTACAGTTTTTTATCGGTGATTTTTTCAAGAAATTGAGGAATACCAAAATCGAAGCAAATGGTCATCTGTGGTCATCTCAGAATCCTAATTTGTTCAGCTTGAACAAATTAGTATTCTGAGTGCGACGTCACATTTATTCTTAAATAATTCGGAGAAATTCTAAAAATAACCAAGGAATTCAAAATTTGTGCACTGTATTACCATAATTGTCTTATTTTTGACGATTCTCCCTGTAAACACTAATATGGGTCCTGATTTTGACATAACTTCGATATATCGATAGTCCTTCAGGAGATCAGTTTTTTATTTTGAATATTTCGAATTCTTCCTTTCAGACAATTATTTCAAACTGGTAAACCATAACTTCCACAAATACACCCCTTTAATAAAAACACCCACCGTCATTAAGAATGAAAATCAAAATATGTATATTTGCATAAATTAGTTTGGAACGAAAAGTAAACCATAAATGCCAAACATATTCCAAATAGTTGAGATGATAAATTGTTTTCTTTACAACATAGTCAAAGAACAACATACTTAAAAATTTCAGGACGACTTTTTGTGCCAGACACCTATAATAACATATACATATGTATGTGTGTATACTTCTACAAGTGAGATATTTTTATGAAAATGTTATGTTATACAATATAATTGCACAGTGTATTTAATATCCTACAAAATTATACGAATATACAAGGATGGAACAAGGATGTAAATTGTATGAGGAAAATTAAGGGTTACATGCTAAATAAATGTTAGAGGTTTTAATTAAAGTATTTAGTGTGTATGGTGGTAGTGGTGGTGGTGTTGTTGGTAATTTTGGTTGTGATGGTTGTGCTTTCAATGCGGTTTGAGGAATAATTTTCAGAAATCTTTTAGATTCAAAACATGACAAAAAAATGAAAATTACTTTTTCAGAATCCACTCCAGCAGTAACAAAATTATTAGAAAATTTTGTTAATTTTGGCCATACCAACGTTTTTATACTAACCACCATGGAAACAAGTTCAGTGTTTCAAAATACCTTCGATCATGTCACTTACAATTAAAACCAAATTCCGATGCGCATTAAAGAGAAAGTATGTATATTTCTGGGATGAATACATGAAATGGAATAAGCAGAAGGACCATAAAACTTAATGCAAAGGAAGTAGTTGATAATCACAGGCGTATATTGGTATTCCTGATTATTCGAAGGTAAACAATTTCTTTGTAGAAAATATTCATTATAGGTTCATATTTTATCATGGCCCGCATTAAAAGTTGCCGCCCCTTTTTTCAAGGTAATAGGTGATACGAATTGGTATGGCAAAATGGTAGATTTAAAACTTTGTTGTTGGAATTTCTCCAACCTGATTATCTGTACATTGTTATTTCGTTTTCGTTTTATAATATAAAATTCTACAGGTAGAAAGTTATAGTTATTTAAAGTTATTTATTTTTTTGTATCTCAAATAAAAATACGAAAAATTTATCATTGAAAATCTCCAATTGTTGAATAACTTTTTCCACTAAGACATTTGGAAAGTTTTATTCGCCATATATTCGCACGTACACGAATAAAGAGAAGTCATTGGGCGTTGGTCAGGCCTGTATGATAATGATCCACCAATCCCACGTTTTGCTCGGTCAAAAAGACGCAGTTTTAAATTACCAGTTTTCCGGAGAGTAGCTTCTTTCAATATGTACTGGTGGAAATAATGCCAAAGGAAGACTATATCTCACTGCATGTCACAAAGTGATCACGCTTTATCGATTTACGTGCGACACCAATAGTCCATTGTTTGCCAAATTGATTTTTCAGACCACAGTAAACACAGTACGTGTATGCCAAAAATGTCAAAGTTTCCTCCAACCGAAGTTACTGTAATTTGGCATTCCGTGTTCATGGAGTGTGAAAAATATTGGTTCAGAGAATGTTTCACATATGTCAACGTGTCCGACAAATTGTATGTGTTTTGATTATTTTTGCATCATTTTTCAAGCGATATGGCTAGAGGTAGGACATGTTTCATATATGTAGCTCAATATTTTGACACCCAACCGGAGTGCCTGTTTTTCCTATTTAATTTTTTCAGAGGATAACAAATCTCTTGGCGAAAAATACCTAGCTCTATACAAATGTTTCGTCTGATTTTATATATTTAAAATGGGCACGAGGGGTGACGATGTTTTATTTATTTTGTGTTCTGTTTTCATATGTAATTTGTAAATTGCCTTCAAATATTGTGAAAAATAAACATCACTTTATTATATTTATACCCTTCACCGCACTGTGGTACAGGGTATTATGTCTTTGTGCATATGTTTGTAACAGGCAAAAGGAATCGAGATAGACCCATGGTTCCTTTTGAGAATATGCATAGAATCACTTTCTGAGTCGATTTATGCATGTCCGTCCGTCCGTCTGTTGATGTTAAATTTTAAATTTTGGATGAAATTTAGCACAGCTCACTTATTTGGGCCAAGGACGAACCCTATTGAAATTGAGAAAAATCGGTTCAGATTTAAATATAGCTCCCATATATATTTTCGTCCGATTTAAGGTAAATGGTGTACCAAAGTCCCTATATATCTTTCGATTTGCACGAATTTTGGCATAGCGTATTGAATTAGGTCTGGAATGACTTGTGCCAAGTTTCGTGAAAATCGGTTCAGATTTAGATATAGCTCCCATATATATTATCGCCCGATTTTAAATAAATGGTGTACCTAAGTCCCTATATATCTTTCGATTTGCACGAAATTTGGTATAGCCTACTGAATTAGGTCTAGAATGATGTGTGCTAAGTTTCGTGAAAATCGGTTCAGATTTAGATATAGCTCCCATATATAGTTTCGCCCGATTTTAGGTAAATGGTGCACCAAAGCCCTGAAAATAATTCGATTTGCACGAAATTTGGTACAGCGTACTGAATTAAGTCTAGAATGACGTGTGTTAAGTTTCGTGAAAATCGGTTCAGAGTTAGATATAGGTCCCATATATAGTTTCGCCCGATTTTAGGTAAATGGTGCACCAAAGTCCCTGAAAATCATTTGATTTGCACGAAATTTGTTATAGCCTACTGAATTAGGTCTATAATGTTGTGTGCTAAGTTTCGTGAAAATCGGTTCAGATTTTGATATAGCGCCCATATGTAGTTTCGCCCGATTTAAGGTAAATGGCGTACCAAAGTCCCTATATATCTTTCGTCCCTATACATCTTTCGATTTGCACGTACTTAATTAAGTCTAGAATAGTGCACGTTAAGTTTCGTGAAAATCGGTTTAGATTTACATATAGCTCCTATATAAATTTTCGTCCGATTTAATGTAAATGGTGTACCAAAGTCCCTATACATATTTTGATTTGCACAAAATTTGGTATAGTGTACTGAAATGAGTCTGGAGTGATGTGTGTAAAGGTTCCTGAAAATTGGTTCAGATTTTTATATAGCTCCTATATATTTTTTCTTCCGATTTTATGTAAATTGTGCACTAAAGACCCAAAGTTTGTCCGATTGCCACGCAATTTTGTACAACTTTCAATTTTTTTTGTTTAACTACAACTGTAGTTAATATAAGTTAATCTCTGCCATTTTTATTGAAATCAGTTCAGGTGTTAATATAGCTTCTACATATATACATATTGGTAATTTTGTCCCATTGTAAGAAGCAACCCTATATATGAACAAATGAAAAGTTTAGTATAGGTTGCAGAATTCGACGTCTGTTAGTATTCATCTGTTGAATATACCCAAAGTGGTGAAGGGTATCATATAGTCGGCCCCGCCCGACTTAACTACTTTCCTTACTGGTTTTATTCAAACTATTTTCATATATTGTCTTATCCAAATTCAACATAAAATGAAAAATTTTTAAAAGTCCACATCCCACACCCAAAACAAGTAAAATAGTTTTGCCAATAATATTTACAACAAGAACAACAATAGCAGTCAAACACAAAAGCCATTGACAATAGAGAATTTTTATTTCTTGAGCTAAAAATGTGGTTGTTCAAATGTTCGTTTATTGTAAAATTTATACCCCCGAGGGTATTATAAATTACTGTCACCTTGCAATCGATATTATTTGCGGCAATGTTTTATATATGTATTTAACACCACATATATGGGAAATTACAAAATTCTTTTAAAATTTCATTAAAAAAATTTTGAAAAATTTTTTTGCGAGCACATTTATGATTTTTGGTACATAGGTTAAGAAAAATATGCTGATTCGAAATCTGTTCGCGTTCACAAATTCGGATGCTGCGCACAAAAGTTATAGCGGTTTTAAATCTTGTATTTCAAATATAAATTAAATGGATTCCTATTCGTTGTAATTCGCGAATTTCTTCACAAATGCTTAAACACCATTGTTTTCTTTGCATACTAGTCAAATCACACTGAAATACGGTTTAATAGTCGCGAAAAAACAAATAGAAACATGAAGATATCGGAAAATTAAAATAATTAAATTTTGAATTAAAACAATTTTTTTTTTTAATTTTCGATTTTTTTAGTATGGTTAAGAGGATACGGTTTTGCCTTAATCTTCTAAAATATACGACGCTTTCTTCTGCAAATTCTTTTAGATGGTTGTTAAATATCGGTAGATTCATCTGATACGAGTTTCGACGTCATTAATGGCCAAATATATTGCACTTACAATACATAAAAATTATCAATATTGAAAAGCTTGCAATTCGCGAATTAGTTGAAATCAGTTGATGCGCATGCGATTTTCGTATAAACCGAATCAATGTCTTTCAATAATTATGAATTTTTCGATGTTTAATATAGCGGTCAAAGTGTGCCACTCGATGCACTTTACTATGCAAAAACCCTAAAAATGGCTAAAAATCACGCAACGTGCATACGATTTTTATGCGCATCCGATTTCAGTAATCTCCTATGAAAATACACAAAAGGACACCTATTTTAAAAAGATCGGTTAAGAACCGCGGATGTGCCTCCACAATCAATTTTGGATAAAGTACGCATATTATTCGCGTATCGATGAATTTTTGACCTATTTCCACACAGATTCGCGAATTTGACAATACAAGCATAAATGCATGTAAAATTAATTCGAAGAAAACCGCGATTATTTACGCGAATTTGTCAAAATAAGTTTTTGCAGTTTTTCCCACATTCAAGGTACCTGTATCCGCCGTTTTATTGGGCGGAATTGAACATGAATGGGCTCATTAGATCCGGCACGTAAAAAAACCAAAATCACGCGGGGTTCCACGGAATTTGAATGGAGTTTGTTAATTTTAGACTCAAAAAATATGTGTTTTATAAAAATTTACGCACCAAATTTTCGTCTTTGGAACCCAATTGCAAATAAGCTACAGTGAGCACATTCATGAGATATACAATAAACGAAGCAGAATCACGAGTTCTACAATCCTATAATTAGTTTATTCTATTATCTGGATGCGCATCCTAATTATAAGAAAAATTAAAAAAACACGGAAAATCCGGCTTCAAAATGTCAGCATCCATTTTGGGTGGATGCAGTGATTACATCGAAAAATCATACATTAGAACCATATTGTCCATGGGGTATTCTGCAACTTAGTCACTGATCACATGTGCGTGCGTTGTGTAGTTTAGCCACAAATCAGGAAGGAACACAAAAAAACTCGTTGGCTTCAACACATTTTCACCCATTTTTTTACATTACCACCATCACAGCTTCCACGCAGCTTATTATTTATTACCAATATTTTAAGATTTTGACAAGAACACTTCATTTTATAGAATTGAATTTTAATTATATGCAATATGTTCATATTTCGCGAGTTATAACCTTGCAAACCCCAGCTTCAAGGAATTTAAAAGATTTTTGTAATTTCCCATATATGTATTAAACACCACACAAAGACAGACAATTGCACAACAATACATACGTATCCTTGACATATCCAAATGAATTCGCTTGCATAATTTTATGGAACAAGCTGGAAGTTGGTTGGCTGGATGGAGTGGTATGTGCAACCAGCTAGACAATGAATAGTCATTTATTGTGGTTGTTCTTGTCATAGAATTGTTCGCCTGTTTCTGCTGCTACTGTTCCTATTGTGTATATTTTGGCATTCACAAAGTGAACTGAAATTTCCATAGCAAAGCCTTGTTTGCGGCGGATATAAAACGCATTTAGCAATACCCGTTACAGTTTTACGCATTCAGATGTTGTTATTGTAGGTGTTGCTGTTTTTCTATGAGTGTTTCCTGTATACCGCCACTATAGTCGTAACATGTCTAAGGTTATAAATATTTTATTGAATACATTTCTCTACGACAATCATAATTTATACAATAAAAACTAAACCAATAATCAGGTGGTAATAATCGACAGATCGACACCCTATATAAATACGATGAAAGTAAAAAATGTGAGTTTTCAACACTTCAAATATTATAAATTAATATAATATAAATATAGAGCCATTATATAGCCCATATTTGCACACAATTTAAATGGAACATAATCTCCTTCGCAGAATTAAATTTTTGTATACGAATTAAACAAAGGTCAAATATTTCGTTGTATATAAAGCCACCATGTTGTATAACATAACATTCGCGGTCATACACCGTTGTATATAAAGCCACCATGTTGTATAACATAACATTCGCAGTCATACACCGTGGTCATTGTCACAATATTTTTTTTACCCTACATACATGCCATAGTTATGGACCAATCGCCACTCGTTTCACCCAAATCCGCATTTGGTACCATTTAGAACAAATTTATTTTCACAAATTTCAAGATTCTAGCTTCAGCCGTTTCGTCTGGGCGTTTACTCTTTTATTATTATAGATAATTATAAAGACCAGGACAGCGAAGACGATCTATATTTGGCTGGACAAAAAAACAGTTTTTTTAATAGACTTCAAATGGAAAGAACATCTAAAAAATTGCTTAATGATGCAATACTTGTATTACTTAAATCTTATCCGAGGATTTATTATTATCACTTTCTTAAAAAGTTAACAACTTTTATCAGGATACCTGAGCAAAGATATATTATGAAAATCAATTCATATTAAGAAATCGGAAATGGTGGTAATATTAACTTGCAAACACTTATTAAATGATTCAATAAACCATTAACACCTTCTCTGGATGATACTCAAAATTTAATATCCGGTTGGTAAGTGTAGCGCATTTGAAATGAAATTCTACATACACACACCTTCCTACCTGACTGAATTGTATGTCTGGTGCAACAGCCAGAACACTGCAATGCGTTCGTTGTCTGAAAATATATCTGTAATATGGCATGTTGCGTTTGTCGTGTCAGTAGGATTTGGAATACACTATGACAGTGTGCAGCACACCAACATACGACAAAGGTTCAAACCTCCCCCTTGCATTTTAGTGCAACCTTACAGTCTCACAACATTTCAAATACATAAAAAGGATTTGCTTGGGCGACTTAACAAAACTGTGTGCGAACGAACGCACATAGATTTTATATAGATGCCAAAAATATGCAAATTATTATTCTGTTTATAGTCGGATCGACCGGAATACATATGCTACTTTACCGTTTAAGCAAGACTTAGTCATTCGTAATGCGAATTTTCAATGTTATGTGTTATGCATTCGTGGAGATTGATATACAAATACATATGTATGTGTACTGAATATACACTATATATTTATGTATATGTATGTATGTATATTTGTGTTTTAGTTGCATGTCGCTGTTGTGGTTACAGCCAATATTGAGAATATAATGTTATTGTACCCTTTCCCCGTCACCACTAACATTACAACACATTAAGTGTTCATTTGCCGATTTGTAAATGGTCATAATTCAGTGCTACCACTTCGACGTCGCCGTTGCCACTGCCTCATGTATGTGTCTTTAATATTCGTTGATGGTGCAACGCTCCCAATTTACAGCATACTACCAGAACTTAAAGCCAACAACAAAAGCAAATTGAAATTCATATATTGTTCTCGCATGTGTGGCGTTTGCAGAAATAAGTAAAATAAAACATTTTATAATTTGTTATTTGGTGTCACTTACCGGTGCAATTCACCGCCAATGGGTAAATTTTGCAATGCATGCCCAAGGTACACATGTTTGTATAAATTTGAGATAATTTCAATATCATCGATTGGGCGACAAACCAGACACCATTCGCGTTCGATATCCGTTTTCGTTATCCAACCACTTAATCATACAATTCAGTCAGGTAGGAAGGTCGACGTGTTTGTTCGTTCGCTGGACTTTCTGGTGTTGTTTTCAGTTTAATTTCATTACGTTAATTGTTTGGAAAATGTTTCTTTGTAGCAAATAAATCATTTGAATATGTTATGGAATATGAAATATAAATGGGAAGGTAATATAAGTTTGAAAAAAAAAAACTATTAAGCGGGAAAGTACATTAGGATGGGACAGATCATACGATACCGTTCACAACCACTACTAAATACCGAGCATGGACATTTTCTTGTGTGGACATTCTCTTAAAGAAGTGGCTTCAATAGTTTTAATATCAGATTATGATGTGCGACTGTCATAAAACAACAATTTCATTGAAATCGTTTCCTTTTTCTAAAGTAAAGAAACAGACCCCTTCAAGCGATGTTTGCGCGAAGTTCTTGGTTTAAACTCCAATAAAGCAAGAATCAATGTCGTAGGCCTTTTGAAGCAATGTAACATTGTCAATTGAAAATCTCACATTGAAAACCCCTGCCGCATAATATATAAATTACTTTAATATGGCTCCTAATTCGGTACTCGGTAGGGGTAGAAAACCATAATGTATACGAAACCTTCAATTTTACATAGAGAATAGCATTATAGCTAATGAGGGTATATAACTTTAATACAGCAAAAATGTGTCTCATCGAAATATTGATTGGTAGTAACGTTGCACATTGGTCCAAACTTTGCACATCGTTTTCAAACTTGTGCAGAAAAACACAATTTAATATTTTAATAGTACCTGTAAACCGATCGGAATATCCAATTTAATACAAACTGTATACCTTACATAGATCAAGCTAGAACACTTTACTTCGGGTATGTTGTTCATATGTATCCTAACAATTCCATGCCAATATTCCCGCGAAGGAACATACTCATGCAATTCTGCAACCTATGGTAAATTTAACTTCATTCGGGCATATTTAGAGTCGTTTAACACAAATCGTCCTAGACTCAATTCAGTACGCTATGCCAAATTTCGTGCAAATCGAAAGATATATTGGGGCTTTTGTGCAGCATTTACAAAAATACATGGACGGACAGACGGATGGACATGCATAAATCGACTAGAATGTGATTCTATGCATATTCTCAAAAGGACCCATGGGTCTATCTCGATTCCTTTTGCCTGTTACAAACATATGCACAAAGTCATAATACCCTGTACCGCGGTGTGGTGAAGGGTATATAAAGTCCGTCTCTTTGACGACAGGCATGATTGTCAATCACTGGAACTGGAATAACAAATGAACATTATTTTTTGGAAAATTACCCATATACCCATATGCAAGTCCAGCCTCAATTTTGGTAGTTAAGGAATCTTAGCCGCATTTTCTAACCCTTATTAAAAACATTAACCTAATAAAACCTATGTGTTATTCACTTGATCTACGCAAACCATAGGCTGAAGATATATATTTGTCGGCAACACAGACTGACTTTTTTACTTAAATTCCAAAACATATTTAAACAACCGCAATTATTATAATCTTATCAAACACACCATGTCATATAATGAACATTATTGTTTCCTTAAATTGGTACAATTATTAAACGAACTCTAAATTGCCTGTTGCGATATGAGGTCTCAAAACAAAAACAAAGACGTAAAATGAAAATATGAAAACAGGTGAACTAAAGTTCGTGCCAAAAAGAATCCGCCATATAATAATCCCAGTATGTGGTGACATTTAAGGCATTTCACACAGAAGTCACAACAAACTCGTTAAAATGAAGAGGAAGTTATCAAAAGGAAAACAAACACAATAACAACAACAACTGAGAAAATACGACTTTTCGTTGTCATTAAAGGAGAACGAATATTTACTAACTTTAGGCATGCAATAATATCAGCCCAAATCATGCGGAATGATGTGTTGGGCCATTAAACTTACCTTTATAGTTATGTGTATATTAAAACAGAGACAAAATACCCTTCTTTTATATAAAATTCGTTGCTTGGTTGTTTTTTTATTAAGCTTTATTTCTGTTTTGTTAAAGTTTTTTTTTAGAATATAGACTATAATAATTATTAATTTTGTATATAAAATATAAAAATACGGAATATACTTTTCATATCTAATCCTTATCTGGATTTTTATTCATAATGTGTTTATTTTTTATTTTAGGATTATCTGCAACTACCGACTGTCATTAATACCGCTGAGAAATATTTTATTGGAAAGTACATGGATTTTGGAACAAATGAAACCCATGAACGCTAAAAATACTGTCTAAGGAAATATAACGCACTTCATATATGTGCATATGACAAAAATGTCTATTTAAAAATCAACATTTATTCATTTCATCCCGCATATATGACATATGAGAGTCCATATTCTATTTTTTTAACCAAAATCCTATTAACTATATATTAATAAAATAATTAAATCTTTTACAAATATATAATTTTTTTTTAATTAGTAAATATATTTTAAATAAAAAACTCTTTAATTATCTACTGAAGTTTCTCATTTGCAACAACAGAGCAACAGTGATCCCAACCTGGGAACGGTTAAAAACTAAACAAATTTCTTTTCCTTTTTTCTCTTCCTCTTTCTCTCTCTTCTTCTTCTACCATAAAGGCCATCAATCTACTGGTTCATCGGCGGGTTCTGGTCACAGTCATTCATATGGGACCAGGTGAGGATGTCACCGATGGTGAACATCCTCCTGTCTATTTACCCTCACTGAGCAGTGGTGATAATCGTGGTGTCATGAGCAAAGCTCTCAAGGGCTGTGGTGTTGAGAAACAACAGCCAAGTCCCTCAAAGATACCAGGTTCGGCCAAAAAAGTCATAAGCCAAAAACAAACACCACAAACACCTAGCATGGCTGGACGAACGGATAGCTTGAAATGTGGCCCACAGTCCACTCGTCAGTTGGCGACACAAAACACCAACAACGCTACCACTGCCGCCAACAGCAATGAAATATCCCAATTCTTTTCGCCTGTGCACAGTGTCAAAACGTTGCCCAATTTCACTTCATCACCAAAAATATTTTATTAAAATAAAAGAGTTTTTTATTTGGATATGAAAATAATGGTTTTTTTCTCATTTGCGCCTGAAAGTATGCTCTGAAATTCATTCATAGCAGAAAACATTTACAAAAACAGGGTAACACTGGCAAAGACATGTTTTTCGCGCAATCTATTGATATAAACGACCTTCTGTTTGCACAAATTTTTGAAAATTGCGCAAATTTCTTTAAATTTGACAATTCTTTGCCAGGGTTGCCATTTTTTAAATATAATTGGAAAATGGGGAAACGAAGTCTGAAGGCATATTTTAAAGTTGAAAGGGGGAATAGTGGCATTTATTAACTCCAGTTGGTATTACTGACTTTTTATTTATTTTCTACGGTATGTTACCAGTAAAGGAAGTTTTGTGGACTATTAAAGGGAACTAAAAAATAAAATTTCGAATGAATAGACATATATTTGAGTTTATTTTCGGTATTCTGAAAACGTTAGCCGTATTTTCCGGGGTTACAATTTTTTTATAGAAAATGTTTAAAATAGGCCCGTCTTTGTTTAGGTGAACGACGTTTTATAAGCGAATAAAAAAATTCATTTCAAATGAAATGCATTCGAAATCATTTCCGGTATTTTGAAGACGTTAGCAGTAAATTCATGGGTTACAAAAGATTTACAGAAAATTCGCAAAATAGGCCCGTCTTTGTGTAGGCGATACTATGGCCCTAGACTCACTCGACGCAGCTGTAATTAGGCATTCCGGTTTTTTGGTGTATAACAAAACGTCTGCGCAGAATATTTCATAAGGGATCGGAAAAGAATCCATTCAATTTAATTTTTGATGTGTAATAAAACAAGATATCCGAGACATTCGATGTTTGCTTATAAATCGTCTGCAACCGAGAGTATGCTCAATAATCGCTGGAGGTATTGAATACTAATAAGAAACATCTATTACGTATATACATTCCCCTTAAGCATTTACATTTTCATTGAAACTACTTTTCCCTTTTTCCGATTATTTTTGAAAAATGGCAACCCTGGCAAAGAATTGTCAAATTTCAAGCATTTTGCGCAATTTTCAAAAATTTGTGCAAACAGAAGGTCGTTTATATCAATAGATTGCGCGAAAAACATATCGTTTCCAGTGTTACCCTGTTTTCATAAATGTTTTCTGCTATGAATGAATTTCAGAGCATACTTTCAGGCGCAAATGAGAAAAAACCATTATTTTCATATCCAAATAAAAAACTCTTTTATTTTAATAAAATATTTTCGGTGATGAAGTGAAATTGGGCAACGTTTTGACACTGTGCACAGGCGAAAAGAATTGGGATATTTCATTGCTGTTGGCGGCAGTGGTAGCGTTGTTGGTGTTTTGTGTCGCCAACTGACGAGTGGACTGTGGGCCACATTTCAAGCTATCCGTTCGTCCAGCCATGCTAGGTGTTTGTGGTGTTTGTTTTTGGCTTATGACTTTTTTGGCCGAACCTGGTATCTTTGAGGGACTTGGCTGTTGTTTCTCAATACCACAGCCCTTGAGAGCTTTGCTCATGACACCACGATTATCACCACTGCTCAGTGAGGGTAAATAGACAGGAGGATGTTCACCATCGGTGACATCCTCACCTGGTCCCATATGAATGACTGTGACCAGAACCCGCCGATGAACCAGTAGATTGATGGCCTTTATGGTAGAAGAAGGAGAGAGAGAAAGAGGAAGAGAAAAAAGGAAAAGAAATTTGTTTAGTTTTTAACCGTTCCCAGGTTGGGATCACTGTTGCTCTGTTGTTAGCCTAATGCCAACATTTATCGTCTTAATTTTCAAATTAATCAGTGACACAACCAAACATACCATTTAGAGCGGAAGTTAGGCCGCCCGCACCTGATTTATCATCACACAGGGGGAAGCGATGTTTTCACATTCGCATGCGGTGTATACGTGAAGCCAATTGTATGTTCGTCAAGGCATCCGTATGCGACTGCAAGTAGACAAGAACAGAAAAAATGCATTTGCTTAGTGAACTCTGAGGCCCTAAACAATCAATCTGCCAATCGCCGTTGCATGGCTAAGAGAGCGAAGGAAATGGACGTAGTGCGGGTGGAAGGATAACAGCTTAACGAATGTTTGTTGAACTGGTTTGCCTGTCTGTCTAGCACTTAGAAATAACATTAAAATGCTCAACACATACATTATGATTAAGAATTAATTATCACGTATTATCCTTGACCACTCGCCCCTGCCCATCCTTCAAACATTCAGTTTTTTATGCAGTGACATTCCATTTGACAAAACTTACCTGGGCATGCAAAACATGAGCCATTATGGAGACATGACTCGTCAATGGTGCCAGACAGTCTTTCTGCATTGGCGTCAGTGGGTGATCCTTGTTGGGCGGATGCCTCTGACCACTTAATATGGCCAGCTGAATATTATCAATACCAGAGATGGGTTGGCCACCCCTACAATTTGTACAGCCACCCAAGCAAACGACTTCGACCATCAGCCACTATGTAGCAGGAGGAAGAGAAAAGTGAAACAGAAGAAGAAAAGATTCCATGAAAATTAATGACATTTAAATAAAATTCCCAACGATAATGTGGGAATTCATCCGGCAAACAATTCTGGTTGTTGACTCTAAGGACAATTTGAACGTAATATTTTTTGTCCTCACTAGCTTGCTTTTACTTACCTCCACCTTTACGTGATAGACTGTATTGATAGACATGTAGGGTAAATATCATGGCTGGCTCAAGACCACCTTGTGGTCGTCCTGCCAGGGCAGCATCTAGGAACAAGGCAGCACGTTCAGCAGTGGGGGCACGCAACTCGTTTGGGCCACCCAGAAAATTGTCACGCAAACCCCGGAGAGTCACCAGAGTCTGGTTTATGGGTCAAGTTATACAGCACGCACACACACACAGAGACACGGTGTAGAGAAGCCAAAAAGTAAAGAAGAGGAGAGAGAGAGCAAAAAAACGGCAAAGCAAAATGCAAGTTAAACAATGTGAAATTAAACGTTAAACAAACACACTTCAAAGTAATATAAAATTCAAATGGGTTTGTTGGGGGCGCCACCATCACGAGAGGGGTGCCATATAACTTAAACTTATAAAAAACACACTAGCTATTGCGGTTGTCATCCCTCTTGTGTGGGTCCAAATAACTAAATAGTTGTATAGGGAACACTGTCATCTAGACTGCCAACAAACATTTAAATTGGAGCTAAGGGGGTGAGTTACCATATTCTCGTTTGGGGAGTAGTTTTAGATTATCTTTGCCATTTCACTCCGTTTTATTTTACAATTTCCTACTGCCATTCAGCAGCATTGTTTCTAGTAAATGGTTCTATAATGTGTTTAAAACTCCAAAGGTTTTAAAAAATAGGTAGGGATTTTCAATGAGGAGAGACAAAGGAAGGCGTCTTATAGCTTCGATGGCTGTAGGTTAAAATTATTTGTTAGATACCCCTAGAAGGGAATGCAGAAGTCAAAGAATATTTTTCAAAGAAACACAAAATAGGATAACTACTCCAACCGGAGACTTTGAGCTGTTTGGCAGCCATAAGCACTATTTAAGTTGACGATTTTCTTTTAAGACTTTTGCAGAACAAATGAAATGGGAGTTCGACTAGGGCGGATAATAAAACTTAAATGGAATGATGTGAAAATGTCGAGATTAAAAACCGTTTAATATAAAAGTGAAAGATTATGGCTTTATAACGTTTATGCGGAAAGTGGTTCATATTTTTATACATCTTCGGCCTTGTTAGTCCTTGAAAAAATATTTAAAAAAATCTGTGGCTTGAGTCCTTAAAATTGAGTCGATGTATTTCACATTATTTTTATCCATTTTTTACTCCAACATATTTGCACTTTAATAAAAATGTTAATATGTTTTAGTGCCTCCTGCATTAAAACTTACACGTTGCATGAGCAGCCAAAATAACCTTTGACGATGAATCCGGTTTCGTGGCACTAAGACCAAAGCACTGACACGCACAGAAAATCGTGCACCGCTCTTTTGGCGACGTTCATTAATACCTTTGTAGAGCCATGAAATTGCACATGGAATGCCACTTAATTCCGTGGGTGTATTAACACCGCCCAGCATAGTCTTGGACTGACCTGCAGATACCACACAACATGAAAAACATATATAGAAAAATAAAAACTCAAATCAGTGAAGATGACAACATTGCAAGGCAGACAGACTGGCTGAGAGAAAGGACTACTGCTGTTGGCAGTAGTCACAACAAACGACAACTTACCGGAATTTGGATACCGGGATTTGGATAAGCAGACAACCATCGGAACTTTCTAAAAGGGCAGGGATTACTTCAGACAAATCAGATGTACAGACATCCGACTAGAGAGTGAAAGAAAAAAATAACGAGGAAAAATATATCCATTAGAACACAATTATATGTATGTATATATATATATATGTTGTGTGTGATTGTATTTTCGGGATCATTACAAATTTCTTTTGACAACCTCCCGACCCCACCAGACTCACCTGTTGATCTTCGGCTGTAAAAAGATTATCGAAGGCAACTATTTTGGGTCCGGCCACCATAGGACCACATTCCTGTGATTAACAAGCCGCCAACATGGAAGCCGCAACTGGAGCTGTCAGCTTAACTTGACTTATAACTTTAACCTGCAATAAAATAATATAATAAAATGAAAAATGCTAACACCATATGCAATGGTCCTGTCATGTGGTGCTAAGCTCAATATTCCACGTTAACTTTGGTAAGTTATTTTTAATAGCATTAAACATTATGGATTTCTGCGAAATTTTAATGGCTGGTGATTCCGGAAAATTTGCCGCATATACCACCACAACAAAATATTCATGATTTCCTGCATTTCATTTCGACATGCAAAAGCTTTTCAAGTTTTTTGGCAAACAAATCTCACTTACCTTGCCGATGCCAAATTTTTCCTTGTTGGGTTAACATCGTGCTTAACCAGGTGGCATAGGCGGTGGTGCCCTTTGTAAGGCTCCACAAAAGCCACCATTGCGTGCGGAAGTATTTGACATATCGCTGGTGAGTGATGATTTTGCAGATGTACTTTGTGCTGCTAGTTTTTAGGTCGCTCTACAAGTAGACGAACATAATATTAATAGTCAGTATTTTAAATAATTTAAATATATATATTAGGGATATGGACTTTAAAATATTAACCTAATTTTGATTTACACTAAGACATTGTAAAGGTATTACAGCGATTTTTCAATATATTTTTGGAAGGCATATCTAAGAGTATATTTAATTTTTTTTAGTTCTATAAAAATGCATTTTATGACACGTATTCCAAACACTAATTCAAAAAAAGTTGTGAATCCTTGATTATAAACAAATATAAATCAAATACTTTCGAGCAGTTTTCTGAAGTATTTTTTAAAAATGGTGTATAAAGAATAATCAGAACTAGGACTGATTTTGAAAATTCTATCAAAGATTTTTTGTTGAAGCCATAACGAACAGTACCAGTGTGGATAAAAATAAAACACTTTTGTATAAAGCGTGGATTTTTAAGAATATTTATGAAGTCCTTGAAATCCTTAAAAAATATGTTTAAAAATATATGCCTATGTATCCGAAATTACAAAAACATATTCTTACAAGCTTATCCTTCTAAATGAATCGAATCATAAGATTTTGTATTAATATATAGATACTCATTAAAAATATTAAAAAAACTATTTTTAAAAATTCTGAAATTGATAAAACTTCAGCTATAATTGTGGATTATTTAAAAATAGTTGTTGAGGGACTATTGGAGTCCTGAGCTTCGACTTTATACAAATATTGGATTTTTCATACCTTATTTTTTCAAAGATCAACAGACCTATAAGCGACCAACATAGCTATAAGCTAAAATTTAGAAGAAAATTTGTGAAAAAACGAGTATAAAGTTTGAGAAGCCCTCTTTCCGTCATTTGATGCTAACACAATAAATCGGCAATATTTTCAAAAATTGTTGAGATTTTCATTTGAAATGTTATAGGGGCATTCTTAAATACAAAATTAATTTTTTTTTTTGAAATCGAGAATGAGAAAAGTAACAAAACTTCAAATGTAATGAAATTGAAATCCCAATCACTTGCACTTGAGATGGTTGAAGTCTAAAGACATATACCAAAAAGTGTAATTTCATTAAGAGCAAATGTACCACTCAGGGGTACTGCAACAGAACTATTTAGGGTAGAACAAATAGTCGTAAAAATTTTTAAAGTGAACATCGTAGGTAACATGACAGTACTTCGAAATCATGTAAGTGAAATTACCACAACAACTAAAAAAGTGTGTTAAATTGTATGGCTGTAAGAATGTATTGTATGTGCGTTTGAGTATATGTGTGAATTGTAGTATGTTTGTGTACTTGCTAGAAATGCATTTTATTAAATGGAACATAAGAATCCTCACTCCTTGGTTGAATTGTATTAAAAATCCACAAGAAAAATACTGTCGTAATTATTCAACATTTTATGGGGAACTAAATTTTAAGTGTCACTCATTAAAATGTCAATAATTTAATACTACGTCTATTTTATTGGGAGCTTTTGTAACGAGTTGTGGTATTTAAGACATTTATTTAATGTCGGTTTATGATGATTTATTGGATTTTATGGCTATGACAAAATCAATTGTTGTAATTAAATTAGTAGAAAAACGTAATTAAAATTATTTAATTTAATTTTTAACAAAATTTAAAAAGTGTTATTACTATTTCGATATCAATGACCTTTAAATATCCAATTTAAATATCCAATTCAATTTAATGTCTTTAGTCTCATGGTATTTCAAATTTTTATTCGTATTATAACCATAATTCAATGGTGTTATATTTTAATAAATATACGCAAACTTTTTATAGCAATGGTATAGACATATCTTATATTTCTTTAAACTTGAAACAAAGTCATAATCTTAAATAATATGACAATAAATGGTAAATTTTTATATATTTTATATACCCTAAGGACATATGCGAGCGAATGATATTTCACAAATTTTTTCAACTAACTTTGTCTACTTTAGGCAATTGAGACTGGGATAGCAATGGAAGTTAATAGACAGTTTGTCAGTTAAACTTAAATTATTCAGCAATAGATGGGTTTTCTTTACCCAGCACCATGCAGATCCGTTAAATATAAACATTTTTGAGCTTTTTTATTAAAGACTATGACAAACAAAAACAACACAACTGACAGATGTCTGGAATATCACACGACATATATCGTAGAAAACTTTCGAGGAATCTTGACAGTTAGTGGAAAGCAAAAGAAAACGGAATTTGTTATTTGTTTTATAAAAACTGTATTTAATCTTCATGAAGATTATAGGCGTATTTTGTTTTTAAATATTTAATGAAAAGTTAAATTGTTTTGGCAATCTGGAGAACCGTTGTCACTGTCACAAGAAACCACAAAAAGTACTTATAGATTTTTTTTTTGTTTTATATGGTTAAAGTTTTTCTGGAAAACATATTTTATGGTTTACTTTTTTAAAGTAGCAGTTAGGTCATTCGATTAATTAGTTGGATTTTGTACAAATACTATTACTTAAGGACTATCCGATTCATAAACGAACAAATTCAGTAAGCGTGATTTTCAGAATATTTTTCCAGGGACGATGATACCCATACAAATCGACGTTAAGAATATTTTATGCGGACTTTTCTAGGAATATTTTCGAAAAACTGTGGATTTTCAATTAATATTTTTTTGCAAAGATCAGCGGAGCAAAAATGTTTTTGATACAATGTTTGTAATGGATCCAGAACAGTGTATGATTAGAGGTAATATTTTTAAAGACCAAGCAAACCAGAAGCGTGGATTGTTGATGAATATTTATACCCTTCACCACACTGTGGTACAGGGTATTATGTCTTTGTGCATATGTTTGTAACAGGCAAAAATAATCGAGATAGACCCATGGTTCCTTTTGAGGATATGCATAGAATCACTTTCTGAGTCGATTTGTGCATGTCCGTCTGTCCGTCCGTCTAACCATCCATGTATTCTTGTTAACAAAGTACAGGTCGCATTTATGATCCGATTTGGATGAAATTTGGCACAGGTCACTTAAGATTACCCCCAATTTTCGGTATTTTGGCGGTTTTGATCGCATTTTTCGACCACATTCGCTGAAATTCAGTACTTTGTGTTCTTATTGGGTAGCAAATATCCCTACCAAAAATTATAAATAAATTCATTCCATTTTTTCGGAAAGCCCCCATATAAGGGTTCCCCCAATTTTCGGTATTTTCGGGTTCTTGGGCTCGTTTTATAACTGAATTCTCTGAAATTTTGTACATTGGGTTCTTATGGGTACCAAATTACTCCACTAAAAATTATAAATATAGATCCAGGTTTTCTGGTAGTCCCCATATAACGGTACCCCCAAATTTTTGGTATTTTTGGGGGTTCTGATCGTATTTTTCGACCGAATTGACTGTAATCTAGTACGTCGAGTTCTTATTAGTTAGCACATATCTCTACTATAAATTATAAATATTGGTCAATTTTTTCTGGTTGCCCCCATATAAGGGTACCCCCCAATTTTCGGTATTTTGAGGTTCATGAACCAAATTCTTTTTATAGCCTTCACCACACTGTGGTACAGGGTATTATGTCTTTGTGCATATGTTTGTAACAGACAAAAGGAAACGAGACAGATACACGGTTCCTTTTGAGAATATGCATAGAATCACTTTTGAGTCGAAATTTGGCACAAAGTAACAAATTAGGTCTAGAATGATGTGTGTTAAGTTTGCTGAAAATTGATTCAGATTTATATATAGCTCCCATATATATTTTCGTCCGATTTAATGTAAATGGTGAACCAAATATATA
Source organism: Musca vetustissima (assembly GCF_032173495.1). Taxonomy (NCBI): domain Eukaryota; kingdom Metazoa; phylum Arthropoda; class Insecta; order Diptera; family Muscidae; genus Musca; species Musca vetustissima. The sequence goes on from NW_026880326.1 coordinate 26,285, forward strand.
TATATATATATATATATATATCTTTCGATTTGCGCGAAATTTGGCACAGCGTAATGAATTATCTCCAGAATGATGTGTGTTAAGTTTCCTGAAAATCGGTTCAGATTTAGATATAGATTTCATATACATTTTTGTCCGATTTAAGGTAAATTGTGCACAATTGATTTGCACTAAATTTGGTAATGAATAAGGTCTAGAATGATGTGTGTTATGTTTCCTGAAAATCGGTTCGGATTTAGATATAGCTCCCATATATTTTCGTCCGATTTAATGTAAATGGTGCACCAAAGTCCCTTAATATCTTTCGGTTTGCACTAAATTTGGCACAGCGTAATGAATTAGGTTTAGATGTGTGTTAAGTTTCCTGAAATCGGTTCAGATTTAGATATAGCTTCTATATCTGACCAAATGAATTTAGTATCGGTTGCAGAATGACGTGTTTATGGTTCCAATTTCATTTTACTGGTTCTTTAAAAAATGCGACGTCTGTTAGGATTCATCTGTTGAATATACTCAAAGTGGTGAAGGGTATCATATAGTCGGCCCCGTCCGACTTTACTACTTTCCTTACTGGTTTTTGGATATTTTAGATTTCTTGAATAACCAACCAACAGGTCCACAATCATGAGTTTTTTAGAATATGATTTGAGGGGCAAATAACCGAAAGGAGCGTAGATTAAAAGTACCGATAGAGCATATGGAGCACAAGGTTCATGGGGATTCAAAAGCATAGATTTTTTGAGAAAATTATTGGAGAAGCAACATAGGTTGAGAGGTTAGCAGGCAAGAGTCCTAGATTAAAAGAATAACCGAGGGACCAAGTAAGTAAAAAATGTCAAAGGTAAAGTGATAGAACAGCGTAATATCAGTGAAGGACCATCAAAGCCTAAAGTGTGAATTTATGACTAATACTTCTTGGAAATCGATATACATAGAATTTTAGTCTCTATGGGGTCTGTTTTATTCATTGTTGATTTTCAAAACTTTTTTAGGGCAGTCATAGGTTTTAAGTATTTATTAGTATTTTCTTGTTTTGCTTAAGGGGGCCCTCCCATTCTCGGGGTCAAAAATTTTTTTCACATAATTCAAATCTACACTAATTCAAGAATGTCCCTACAAAATTTCAAGTGAATATCTCAAGAACTCTTGAAGATATAGCCGATTTATTCTGTCAGCATCAAGTGACGACTGAAGGGCTTCCCAACGTGTTTTTCTCTAAACGAATGGCGGGCACGATAACTCAAAAACTAATAACCCAATCGATTCCAAATTGTTACACGTTTCTCTGTAAGTGTATAGCTATCGTATGAACTAGGATAAAGCTAATCGGTGAAGATCTTCCTTATTTTTTAACTTAGGTTTTGGTCAAAAATCGGCGATTTTCCAAAAATATTTTTTCAAAGGTCCGCCATTTTGTTAATTTTAGAGCGAAGTTCATACGAGAGCCAGACATGTACTCTTTCTAACACCGTTGGAATTTTCGGATTCCGATGTTCCATTGAGGAGTTATCATGCCCGCCATCAAAAATAAAGACTTTTCTTTAGTTACAAAAAACAACAACAAAACAACAACACAATTTTTTTTGTAAATTATTTTTCTTCTCTTCAAATATATATATGCAAAGTTACATACCTTAATAAGCGTTGGCATTAATTTACCAGCCCTTTGAAAATCTTGAAAAATGAAAATCGAGAATGGGTGGGGTTCCCTTAAGCCTTTCTTCATAAGATTTATCGTTTATCCATAATCCATAACATATTTGAAATCATACTTAAAACATAATCTAATAACACAAATTCATATAAAATTTCGCAAAGTTTCTCAGAATGTCGTAAAACAAATACCGAAAAGAATTATGGATGTTAAGACGTTTTTAATACGAATACTATAGCCATAAAAGAAAAAGGCTCTATAAGAAAATAAGATTTTAATCAGTATAAAAACAACAACAAACTAATATTGGAAATTAATATTCAAAAAGCCGCTGAGCACCAAATCTACTTTGGCTACTAGGAAACCTCAAAAATTTCTATGGCTTTGACACGAAACGATGTGTGTTTTGGATGTCAATTCTAAGAACGAATTCAATTTATTTCCTTGAAGGAACCCAACAAAAATAAGAAAGAGAGTAAAAAAACGAGGAAGTAAAACGTGTGAAAAGGACGTGCGGTGGATGGGTCTATTGTTTGAATGTGTTGCCTAAAAAATAAGTTATAAATCCTAAAGAAATTAAAAAAAGGAAAAATACTAGAAATACCCTAAATGTCTTAATTTAACATTTACAAGAAAATAAAATAAATGAAGTAAGGGTATGGTTGAGAGGGATAGCTCAGAGAATGAATGTTGATTCTGTGTAAAAAAAGAAAAACCAAAAAAGGACTTCATTCCACCTTGAGGCAATTTTGAAAGGACAACAACTCATATTTTTTCGTTTTCGGTGGCAAATACGATTGTGGTGTGGGGAGATGAATGGGAGCGAGAGCCTTTTTTGGGATTTTTGTTTGCCAAAAATATTAGGTGACACTATCTGAATATGAAATGTTTTATTAAGAGTGGTACAATATATTTTTGTGTAGCCCCAAGGATAAATATGTAAGGAACATTAATGATCAGCCAGTTATTTTTCTTCTTGTTTTTATTAAATTGTTAGAATATTTTTCAAAAATCATAACCATACCTGCATTTAAAATTGCCCTAAATGGATTCCTTTGCCGAGCAAATAAATGAACATTGCAAATTGTAAGTTGTCTAAAACAAATCCTTGACAGTTGTATAATATAGAATAGAAAACACAAAAGTATTAATTAAACTGAAAAAGGTAGAGAAACCACAACAAGCTTTTGTTTTTGTCGTGCAAGGATAACACCCCAAAAAACGAATATAACCAGACATTTTGTTAATACGGTAATTAACAGCACCACAAATACAAACGGGACACAATGTCAAGATGAATGAATATCGGCCACATACACACATACTCATGAGAAAGGTGACTGAAGTGTGTCGCACAGTGGGTATGTACCAAAAATTTATCATTATTTATGTATGAAAAATGGGAAAGTTAAGAAGTCTAGGATTTAATTTATTCTCTTGTGTCCGGGAAATGAAGACAACTTCAATGAGGACAGAATTGTAACCACGAGGTCCGTTAAAAAGCAATGGCATGTGTGAATCTTACTCAAGATACATTTTAAATGTTCCCCTTTTCCAAACATAAACACTGTACTATTAAAAACACACACAAACGCATACAGCCACATATCATTCTTCTTTCAACGACGACAACAAAAGGTAACAACTAACTTTGTCATAAGGCTGAATCATAAATACAGACAAAAACATTCCTTATGAAAAAACAGGTCCCATACAAAACATGTAAAGGTCCTTTTCAGTCCGAGGTATGAGACTGTCTGTTGTGGCTGCTGAAAACCAAAACATAACCGCAATAGAGAACAATTTTAATTTCTTTCTGTGAAAACATTAACACAAATAAACAACTACATTATGCACACACATTTGTGTAAAAATGTGTTGTTAATATAATTTATGTTTTTGTTGCGTTTTCATTCCATTGTGTGTGTTCGTCTGTGTAAATATGTTATTGTTTCTGTTATCTGAATTGTAACAACATATATAGCATTTCAAAAGAAAGTTAACCAACCACGTCTAAGTTTTATATAATATATTCACTTTTCCAATTGGGTAATCAGGGATGTACAAACATAGGATGTGTAAGAATGTGTGTGATGTCTGAAAGTGTGTAAGAATGTTGTAATATCCCTTGTTTGTTTTAGTTGTTTTTCTTGTTACCTGATTGTGTTTAATGTGGCAATATATTTTAATATGTATATATATATATATTTTTTTTTTTTTTGATATTTAGACATATAAATATGTAAGTGAGGTAAGACTAGACAGTAATAAAAAAATATCATTAAAAAAATTAATTTCGGTCAGCCGACATTTTTTTCGTTTTCGTTTCATTTATTAGGCCGTGGAACTGCCAATCGGACATATAGACTGTATGTCCGTCTAGCCGTCTGTTGAGTTCGCTATAGAAATCGCTATATTTAAGATGGAGCTATGAAATTTTACACAGACATTGCTAGTACCCTTAGGATGTTGGTTTTACAAATGGAATATATCGGTCCACGTTTTGTTTTAGACCACATATAATGGTACATTCAGTTTTCGGTATTTTAAGGATTTGGAAAGGGGTTTCAACCAAATTGGCTGTATAACACATATCCGTACCAAAAATTATTAATAGTGACCCAAGTTTCTGGGTGGCACCCATATAATGGTACCCCCAATATTTGGTATTTTTTTTTTGTAATTTGGTATTCATTGTGTGTCAAATGTAACTTCTAAAAATTATTTATATTGGCTCAATTTTCAGGGTAGCTGCCATAGAACGGTGCCCCCCAATATTCGGAATTTTTATACCCTTCTCTACACTGTGGTACAGGGTATTATGACTGGCAATTTTATATATTTCATTTGGCAGGATTGCCAGAGCAAAAAAACGGAAATATTCGGTCCATTTTGACCCTCAATACAAATATGTTCTGGTTTTATATAGTAAGTTGTACTGATTTCGGCCATTTTGTATTCTACAAGAATACATTTATGTCTTCTAAAAAATACCTCTTAATAAAAGACCCATGTTACCTAAATATGATATGAAACTTCATTGTCATGAACGAAATGAAAGCATTGATTTATAATGAAAGTTGTTTAGTTAAAAATTAATTTTTAAAACATTGAAGTAATTGAATAATTTTACAAAAGACAATTATACAAATCAAAATATTTCCAGTTTTTTTAATTTGGTAATACATTTAAAAGAATATAACTCTCACGAACTATATGTGGTTTGTGGAATATTTGTTTTCAAAATTTATTGTGTGAAAATGGATGGATCAGTTTTACTCAACATTACTTTTGCCCCAATAACTTTTTTAATATCTTTCCCGTTGGGTCTGTTCGTGAATTAATTCTC